>NC_074717.1:44186994-44486994 GCF_947242115.1 Biomphalaria glabrata
CGCAAACAGGGACCTCCTTTTAAGACATGGATCTGCACCTTTCATGGAGGACCTCAGGACGGTGGACACCAGTTGCGACGAGGCTGCATACATTGCTGGTGACCGAGCACTATGGAGACAGCTTGCAGCTCAGAGCGGAGGATCTAAGTCTAAGTAATGAGTATACGAGGACACTTCGTTCTACTTACTCATCTTTGTCAGGACGTATGCTTTCAGCGAAGTTGAAGTCCACCAGACTTTTCTTATACGGTTCAATCCAAACACCAGTTGATGATAGAATATCGATATCAGTATCCTAATGGTAAGGAAAGCAGAGTAAAACAATTGAATAATAGTGAGCACTATTTTTATAAATTTCAATATTACGAAATATGTTCAATTACCGAAATATGCTAAATTAATCATATTATAACATGATACATTTTTTTAAAATATAGAATAAAGCCTATTTCAATTATAAAATAGATTTACGACATAAAATATGTAAATAAAACTTATAACAAAAATAATTTGACCTTTTTATACGACATACTATTGTTTCAACTTATCGATAGTTTTGATTTAATCTCGACAAATTTTGCCCCCAACATTTCAACAATTGAAGTTTACTTACTCTGCACATATGATAGACCCATCTCGTCACAACATTTGGATTTGTAGACATCACCTTCTGAACCAGGGCATATACTAACAGTAAAAACACTGCTGATTGGCTCATGACGTTCATAGTAGACAAGGCAAACGTGAATCACAGATCGACACTTAAAATAAGAAACATTCACATTCAGTCATTTTGAGATGCATCAGCACTCGAGCTTAAAACAAGAGGCCTGATTAAAATAGAATGTTCAAATCCAGCCAAAGAATGTACGGGTAAAATGCTAGTGGATTCGAATATTTATTTAAAAAAGGTAATCTCGAACCAGAATAGGTGTAACACAGAAACTGATGACGCGATCATTTTAGGGAAGTGTCATTAGACTCAGGACTGTTTATAAACAAGTTAGAGATGATTACACAGCTGGCAAGACTGACGACATATTTTGCCAGCTGACAAATAAACCTTGCTATTAAAATACCTCTATACAAGTCACAACTTTATGGAGGAACCTGGAACCTAGATACGGATCTAAAAAACGACTCTAACAATTTTCCTAGAAATTTAACAATAAGTGCACATCGCTGAGAAAAGAATGACTAAGTCGTTGGCCACAATGGGAAAACTTTAGTTACACCGTTATAATTTTTTAAGTAAAAAGATTAATTAATTAAAATTTGCAAGAGAACTATATCTACATCTAGATCCAACATCGGTTTTGAGCGGATCATTGCGTTCTTGAATGGACAATCGCGTTAGGGAATTTCCGAATGTAAGCTTTTATTGATTCAAGAGTTTACTAAATTAATGTTCAGGGGTAAAAGTGTTCCAATGTGTTTTTAAATCTAACAGTCATAAGTTATTAAGAGAAATACAATTACTCTATCAGTTGAATAAAAAAAGGTATAGTATTTTTTTTAAAGTATTTTTTATGTTTTTCTTGTTAATGACAATAAAAACAAGAACATATTTTAGAAAATACTATAGCTAAAAACAAAGCTTATTTAGTTTGGATCGGTCATGTAATTACATTTGTAATAGATTAGAGTCCAGCGGTTCTCAACCTTTTATGCTCGGCGACCACTTTTTACCATCCCCCACTCTGCCGCGACCCCCCCCCCCCCACACACACATACAGCAATAGAAGAATAGACAACAACAATCCATATTTTCGATGGTCTTAGGCGACCCCTGGCAAATTGTCAATCGACCCCCAAGGGGGTCGCGATCCACAGGTTGAGAACCCCTGGATTAGACTAACAATAAAAAAGAAATTATAGAAATAAAAAGAAGGGACCAGGGGGAAACAACCTGAATTCGAACACTCATGGCTCACGGCTTCTCGGCTTCTCAAGCCAAATCCACTGAGCTAGTGGAGAGCATATAAACATGGAAGATTGTAGAGTTATCTTTTTTTTTTCCTCGTTCTATCTTTCATGTTGTGTTTACTAAGACTCAGAGGACAACCTATAAAGGGGGACCACCACTTCAGTCAAGTACTTATTCTTTCTCTTATTTGAGACACACACACAAAATAATTAATTACCAATAGTGAATTGACTCATAGTTTTTTTTTAATTGATTCTTGTTTTGTCAGATAAAAGAAATAATTGTGCAAAATTTCAGCTTGATCCGAGTTTGGGCGTGGGAGAAATAATGTGACAGAGTGAGTTGATATACGCTTTGTAAAGAACGCCTGTCAATAGTATTTTTTATATTTACCACCAAAGTAGCCATGAACTCGTATTTACATAGAATCTTACAACAATAACAGCCAATTTTAATATCTCTATCAAATGCTGGTGCCGTGTGGTTTTCGAAATGTCCGTTATTAAGAGTAAGAAAAAAAAAACTAAAACAAATAAATTCCACTTATCTTATTCATGGTAAACCAGTAACACAGACTAAAAACGCAAAATACTTAGGTGTTATAATAAATGAAAAACTGTCATGGAATCTCCATATTGATGAAAATATTAAAAAATCAAACAATGCATTAGGGTTTATTAAAAGAAATTTCTATAAATCAAATAAGAACATAAAAGTAAAATGTTATTTAGCTTTGGTTAGGCCAATAATAGAATATGCATCCTCTTTTTGGGACCCATCAACTCAAGAAAACATTAAGAAACTAGAACAGACACAAAATAGAGCAGTGCGATTCATAACAAACGAATATTCACAGTTGACTAGAGTAACACCTTTAGTAAAATCACTAAATTTAGAAAGCCTTCAGGACAGAAGACTCAAAAGTAAAGTAGCAGTTATACATAAAACACTGAACCATAATCTTCAAATACAAAGCAAAATTTAATAAAATACTCAGAAAGACACAAAGATAAAGGCACATTCCTCGTTCCATATGCTAGGACAAATTTGTACAAATGCTCCTTCTTCCCTAGTGCTATTAGAGCATGGAATGGGTTGCCTGAGCTAGCCAGGAAAAACCAGTGACTTAGCAGAATTTAGGTCACTGGTTGATATGCATGACTAAATGCTTGACTCGTGTGAAGTAATCGTCTTCTTTCTTGAAGTAACGTCTGTATTATATAAGATAAGATAAATAAGATAAACTTAGAGATACTTCAGGACAGAAGAATAAAAAGTAAAGTAGCTATAATAGATCAAATACTAAATCATAATTTACAAATAGAAAAACAAATCCTAATGCAATACTCAGAAAGACACAAAGATAGAGGCACATTTCTTATTCCATACGCTAGAACAAATTCATACAAGTGCTTTTTCTTCCCTAGTGCCATTAGAGAATGAAATGGGCTGTCTGAATCAGCCAGGAAAACCGACAACTTAGCAGAATTTAAGTCATTGATTAACATGAATGACTAGATTGACACATGAAATGCGTAAGATGTAATTATCTTCTTTTTTGGAGTAACGTCTGTAATATATAAGATAAGAAGCTAAGATAAGACAGCAGTCATCTTGTGAATCCTTTTGTTTTATTACTTTAAATAGAAGTTATGGAATCCACAAATACAGTTTCAATTTAAATTATTGAATGATTCACTTACACGAACTTGATTTGTAGAATGAACAAGCGCGAAGAATATTTAAATGTTATTAGCTCACGAGTCAGAATTTAGCTTTTGGTTCATTTGATTCATGGCGTAACAGATGTGCCCCCCTCCCCCCCCCCCCCCCCCCCGTTAGCGATATTAAGTTTAACTCATGCGCGATTTAGCCCGCCGTGGCATAGAAGAAAGTAGAAGGCATCAGATGGCCTCTGAAAAGGATAGTTTGAGAACGCTCACGAAGGCCAGGGGGCTTAAATTTGAAGACTAGAGGAAAGCCCTTGTAGAAGACAGGTGCAGAAGCATGGGCGTAGCTAGGAATTTTCCATCATTTGGGGACCCGGGGGCTTGACCTCTTTGGGGGCCCCAGCATTTTGTGTAATATCTAATATTTAATGTAAGAAAAAACACTCATTTAAGTGGGGCCCGGGGTGGATTTTCAAATTCTCCCCCTCCTTCTCCCACCTTAGCTACGCCACTGAGCAGAAGACGTAAAGAAAAAATAAATAAACCTCCCGGCGGATAACACCTTTGTCAGCATCAGATGTGGAAAATATGTAGGTCGCTACTCAGTTTGCGTAGTCATGTGGTGAAACACTGCACTCATCATTAATCTTCGAAATCGAAGACATTGCAAAAATTATTATTAATATTATTATAAACTTTCGCAAAGTCAATGGTTTCCTTGACTCGCTTCATGCCCTAATGGCTTTAGGGAATAGAAGCCTTTGTACGAATTTCTACTACCACATAAAATGAGAAATATGCCTTTATCTTTGTGACTTTCTAAGAATTTGTTTAGGGAATTTGTAAGTAATGGTTCAGTGTTCTATGCATCATTGCTATTTTACTTTTTAGTCTTCTGTCCTGAAAGTAAAAAAAAAAAAGCTAAATATCCCGATCAGACCTTGCGATCTATGGGACAGATGATGTAAAGGTCATCTGTTTCTGTGGCCCACGGCTAACGAGGATGTCATGTGGCCAACATAACGACCAACCGCATTTTATTTTCCACAACTAACGTCAGGTACCCATTAGAGCTGGGTGGACTCAGAGGTGCCATAAAATCCTGAAATTTAAAATCCCAGGATTGAAACCCAGAAAGTCAAGTGCTTTATCACTCAATCACCGCGCCTCTTCTTCTGTCCTGGAGGATCGCTAAATTTTACTTAAGATTTTACTCCAATCAATTGGGAATTTTCATTTGCTGTAAATCTCACGGCTCTATTTTTGCGTCTGTTCTTATTTCTTCATGTTATTTCGAGCTGAGGGGTCCCAAACAGAAGATGCCCTATTCTAATATTGGTCTAGAGTAAGTAAAAAGCTTTTTACAAAGCTTATACCGACTCACTGTGCCTGTCTGGTAAAAATCTTTTACATGTTATTTCTCCCATTTCCTAATCTCGGATAAGCTGACACTTGGCATTATTCAATGTCGATGGCAACACATAAATACATTTTTAAAAAAATTAATTAATTAATAATTAGGGTAATTATTAATTTATTTTATATAGAATAAGAGAGACCAATCTTGCAGTATTTAGAGATATGGCGGTTCTTTCTCTTATATAAGATTTTGTTTTTCTTATAAGTATTTTAAATATTATTTTGCTTGTTAGATTTATGTTCTTGTTTGATTTGTAAAGTTTTTTTTTTAATAAGTCCTAATGTTTTGTTCGATTTTTTAAATTTTAGCAATATGGAGTTTTTTATGATAACTTCTTTTGAATATAACACCTAGGTATTTTTTAGTCTGTATGATTAATAATTGGCCCTTTTCTGGGTTGAAAAACATTCTCCAGTTTAATTCCAATTTCTGTAATGCATCCAATTCTCTTTGTAAAACCTCAGTATCATGAGTTTTTTTTTTATTTACAAAGCTTATATCAACTCACTCCATCTGTCTGCCTGTCTGTCTAATAGACATTTTTAACACGTTTTTTTCCCACTTCCAATTCTCGGATCAAGTTAAAACTTTGCACCATTATTCATTGATTCTAACAAAACACAAAACAATCAAAACATTTACCTATTATTGGTAATTAATAAGTGTGTTTGATATCAAAAAGGGATATAATTCTGACAGTATGTATATACATGTCTTTAATGTGGAGTACTTCTCGTTTGATAAGCTTTGTTTTTTTAAAGCATTTTTTTATTATATTTTGCTTTCTTAATACTATTATGCAATATTATGCAATCAAAAGCATAGCCCTTAACACCAAAATCAGACTAATGCGCTCCCAGATCATGGCAGCATTCTTATATACATGTGGGTCTTGGACGCTGGTGGCAGAGCTAGAGAGCCTAGCAATGGAATTGAGATGCTACAGAAGGATCCTAGGTATCAAATTTTAAAGACCACATCAAAAGCGAAGAGATTAGAGACAGTGTTACTACAGCGATTGGACCTCACAATGACCTGCTAATTGCTAACTATTGTAAAAAAAACGCAAAACTAAAAACTCTATGGCCATATTACAAGGTCTTAGGGGCTCGCAAAACCTTCCTTCAAGGAACAGTACCAGGGAAAAAAAGGACAGAGAAAGCGATAGGAAGACAACATAAAAGAATAGACGGGCATTTTATTGAAAGAGCTTCTTACCAAGGCAAAAGACAGAGGAATGGAGAAAGACTGTCAACAACTCTTGTGTGGCGTCCCTAAGAGATAGGTGAAGATGAAGGTGATATTATTATGCAATCATCTGCAAATAATCTGACTTTTTTTCCTGAACTAATACAATTTGGTAGGACATTTATGTAAATTAGAAACATTTTATTGTTCTTGATATTAATATGGAGCCATTGATCATTACCGTTTCTTCTCTTTCAATCAGGAAACCCTGAATTCATTGGTGTGATGGACCGGTATTGCCAAACTATTTTTAGCAAGGAATCTGGAGACGCCTATGACAAGAAAGAATAGCCAGTGATTCTTCCAATAAGAGTTTCATCTCAGGTTTCTCGTGGCGCGAAGACATCGGCGTTATAGCCTCTGGGTACGAGAGTAGAAAAAAACAAAAACCCGATAGCTAAGAAAAAGAGAAGTCAAGAAACTAATAAAAAGATTTAAGCAATAGCCCCAATTATAGGGCCTATTAACCTACCCGTACCTTGAATGTAATCAGGTTCTCAAAGCAAAGATCAGACTCCACAGACTTCTTTAAGTTGATAGGAAATGGGAGTGTGTTCATTTTAGACCACCAAGAAATAACATTAAGATTGGAGGTACTGGCATTGCGAAGTTCATTCAATAAGCGAAAGAAAATGAAGTAGCAAATACCTATCATTTTGAAACACTCCGAGTGATGTTTTGACATTAGAAAACTAGCTAAATGTGTGTATGTATATAGGATGTTATACAATGTGTCTATTGACAATATGTTTTCATTCATTTATACAACAAACAGTCATTTATACAATGTGTCCTGTCATTTATGCAATGTGTCTAGCCCTTTAAACAATCTACCCAGTTATACGGTGTGTCTAGCCCTTTAAACAATCTACCCAGTTATACGGTGTGTCTAGCCCTTTAAACAATCTACCCAGTTATACGATGTGTCTAGCCCTTTAAACAATCTACCCCATTTATACGATGTGTCTGGTTATTTATACAACGTCCTGCCATTTATTCCATTGTCTAGCAATGTATACGATGTGTCTAGCCATGTATACAGTATATATAGCCATTTAATAATTTCTAAGGCATATAATGTTATTATGCCTAGTGTAGTAACAATCAAATAGATGCGGCGTTAGCAGTAGGGTCTACGCAGGGCGAGTGTTATGTCCGGAGCGTAAACCTGATTCTGTCCTAACATATTATTCTAAGCAATTTCATAGTAATTAGTTAGCAGTAGGGCCTACGCAGGGCGAGTGTTATGTCCGGAGCGTAAACCTGACTCTGTCCTTACATATTATTCTAAGCAATTTCATAGTAATTAGTATAAATGCCGGAAAAAACATCAACTATATAAAGCAACAGGTAGGACTACTTTTTGTGATGATAACTATTTCAGTATATAATGTAGGTTATAGGTATGATAGAAGGAAGCCCCACAAATGTTTATGACGGAATGAAAGTGACCCCAAAAAAGAATGTAAATCTAGATCTATATCTCGGGGCCACTCAGGCACGGGCGTTTAGACGGTCGCCCCTGTTCGCCATCCCCAAAGGTTGTCTTTGGACAAAAGTAGTAACAGAAATAATTAATAATGGTCGTCATGTATTCAAAGAAACGGTCATAGAGAATCACTAGTAAGTTAAATTACCGTCAGTTTTACTAAAGACTCGCTTGTTATGGTCAGAGTTGTAGAGATCCAGAGATACTACTTACTACTTACTCTCATTGAGGGTTAATCCACCTGCTGGAATACGATACTAACACCCACGCTATTTATAGTGCACATGGTAGTGGTGGAGTGAAGGGAGAGAACCCGTACTTTCAATCCTCAAAGTGGGTTTCGTTCATGAATTTTACCTCTCTCTCTCTACGGAGCAGGAATCCGCTACTTGATTGGCTTATCGCGTCACGTGCCTACTCGACCACTGAAGTTTTTTTCTTTCATTATTATTATTCATTCATCTTAACCCCCTCCCTCCTTTTTTTTTCAATGAAAATCTCAGTGGGTGTAAGGAGACGGGACAGAGAGGGAGAGTTAGGCTTTCATTCATTCCAATGCAGCGGTTCACCTTTCAAAAACACTGCGCCCCAAAATGGAGTACCGTAAAAGTTGACAAATAAAAGAAAATGTGTTGATTCTTGCCAGATGTTATTCTGAATCCTATTGTAAATAAGAGACTGAAGTACCGTAAAAGTTGTTAATGATAAGAGAATGTATATAAGGTGAACACGAAAACCACTAGGCCTACGTAAGTCTTTATTTATTAAATAGAAGTAGTTTTTAGTTGTTGCTTTCTTGTATGAAGTTCGGAATTTCCTTCAGAAATGAACAATATTACATTATCCTGCCCTCCTTCCCCCAAAACGGGATCTTTAGGGCGTCTCTGAGTCCACCCTTATGGGTACCTGACCTTAATTGGGGAAAAGCAAAGGCGGTTGGTCGTTGTGCTTGCCCCATGACATCCTCGTTAACCGTGGGTCTCAAAAACAGATGACCTTAACATTAGCTACTCCATAGATCGCACGGTCGGAAACTGGTACTTTACTTATTAAGCCAAATTACCTTCCGGACGGCAGAGTATGAATTCGGATTTGGGACCTTTGTGACGAAACTAGGAAACGCATTCCACATCCGGAATTAGAGCATGTAGCCGCCCCCTTAAATGTCCTTGAACAAGATTAACAACGACTTTATTATGGACAAAAGATCTACCGTACACAGGATATTGCTATGGTAACGTTGATACTAACAACTGGCATGCTACACTTAATCTGAAGTATGAGCGAATAGGCATCCGATATTCTGTCGCCATTCGCCAACAATATAACATTAGTATTAACGGGACTTGACATATTATCGGAGAGTCTAGTTGTCTAAGTTTACGGCTTAGTCAAAGATGATAGGTATTTAGGGACATTATTTTAAGAACATATCAAATTTTCCCTCTCTCAGTCCGACCCATGAGCATCGTAATGCTCGCCCATATAAACTTTTGAATTGGAATGGACAGCTTTTTAACGCACCCTCCCCCCCACACACACACTCACACGCTCTCATAATTTTGGCCCGTAAATTCTAGTATCACTTCCTCTCCCCAAACAAACAAAAAAAAAAATAAGTCTTACAAACAATCTCTGACACTTTTTCTCAGCTTATTCAGTATCGAACCGTATTAACTCTTTCTCTCCTAATATACGATGCCAACGTTGATTTGACTCAAATTAAACTAAACTGGTTTTTGGATTTATTTACAATAATTTGTATTGTGTAAAAAGAGCATGCATTCTCTTATAATTCAATACTAACTGTAACATTTTCTGAAGACAAAAAAAAAAGTTTTTGAAGCTTTATCATAACAGGATAGTGAAATACAAATGAGCAAAACAAATAATATGATCGGAATGAGAAAAATAATTACGGAGAGAAAGAGTTAAACAAAAACAAAATCTCGCCAAACCACACACACACCCACACACACGTATTATAGACACTCACAGATATTTGGTGTTAGTAAAAGAAAACATATTTGCATTTACTATACCAGGCTAACCGTGCGGGACACGCCATTTATGTAACGGCCCCTTGAGGGACGGCGGCTGGACGTTGACAGATCGCTGCGGGAGCTTTTTTGGATCCCCGCACAGTGCAATGAGGATCCTCTCGCACCGCGGGAGCCTTGTTTCGCTACCCTTGGGCCTAGTCGTCCCCCCTGACGACCGTTTCAAACCCCGCCACTACAAGGCAGGACAGCAAGCCCGGGGAAAGTCGTTGTTCACTTTATATTAGCATCCTGTCTAGTATTCGGAGCCTTGGTGGCTTCCGTACCGGGGTCCCGGGTTTGAGTCCTGGTGAAGACTGGGATTTTTAATTTCGAGATCTTTGGGCGCCTCTGAGTCCACCCAGCTCTAATGGGTACCTGACAATAGTTGGGGAAAAGTAAAGGCGGTTGGTCGTTGTGCTGGCCACATGACACCCTCGTTAACCGTGGGCCACAGAAACAGATGACCTTTACATCATCTGCCCTATAGATCGCAAGGTCTGAAAGAGGAACCTTACTTTTTACTTCTGTCTAGTATTATTCTGGAGCACCCGAATTCTATAATCCAAGGAAGGAAACGGGCGGGTGAATGAACTGTTGTCCTAACCCGACTCCACCCATCAATAAACCCTTTTTTTTTCGACCTAGATTTCTCGAATTCATTGTAATAAATCATGTCATACTTAAATGCTTGACTTCTGCTCATCGGATGCAAGGGAAGCAACTAAGGCATACAGAAGATTCCCGTCATAAAAAAAAAGGCGTTAGCCGAAAAAAATGTAGGAAGATAATTACGTATATATAGGTCTAGACAGCTGACTTACATGCTAAATATAGGAAAGGATAGATAGATCGGTTACATTTTACTTGCATACAGTATAATGTCATGATGTCGCCGATCATTATTGTGAAATCGTCTGAAACCTATATTGTTGAAATCTTATTTTATCTCACTCAGCCTGTTTGTGTGTCTGTCTGGGAGGATTATTTTATATGTTTTTTCTTTCATTTCGAATTCTCGAATGAAGTTGAAACTGCACAACTATTCATTGTCGACGACATTACCTGAATCAATCCAAAAATTAACCTATTAGCTAATTAATTTAAATTAATTATCGGTAATGAATTAATTTTGCTTGTATAGAAAAAGGAAAATAAATCTTGCTGTATTGAAAGAAATTACAGTAATTGGACGGTTCGTTCCCGTATATAAAATGTGTTCTTTGAAAAGCATTATATATATTTTGCTTGTTGAAATTCAGTTTAGATATGGTGTCTGCGTCTCATCTCTGACTGTGGTCCCTTCTGGGGCATAGATCGCCAACCAGCTTCCTCCAGGCATCTCGGTTCTGGGCGAGTCTCTCCAACTGTCCCCATGTCTTGCCCATCTGCTTGGCATCTGCTTGCAAATCGCTGCGCCATATATGCGTCATTTACCTATATATGTCTATATATATTGTCTTAGAAACTTACCTATGTAATGAGAAATAATCCGGTCCAAAAATTAAGAAACAAAAGAGACTATCACTATCACTTCCTCCAGGCATCTCGGTTCTGGGCGAGTCTCTCCAACTGTCCCCATGTCTTGCCCATCTGCTTGGCATCTGCTTGCAAATCGCTGCGCCATATATGCGTCATTTACCTATATATGTCTATATATATTGTCTTAGAAACTTACCTATGTAATGAGAAATAATCCGGTCCAAAAATTAAGAAACAAAAGATACTATCACTTGACTATGTAATTGGAAATCACACTCGCTTCACTCCATTTGGGACATTATACATTTTTCTGTACATATAACAAACTACGTCGGAATACCAACGACGTGTGTTTGAGGCTGGGCTCAAGACCATGAAATTTAATCTTAAAAGAAATAACGCTTTATCTAATAGAGAATTTATAATGTATTGTTAGACGTCGGGGGGAGAGAAGTCAAACTACTCTGTTTTTATGGAACCCTGTCGACAAAACACTCACACACACTTTTTAATGGATCTTTTTATATAAATAAATAAATAAATATATATATATATATACAGACGGGAAATAAATGGGCCACTTATCGTGCACACACACATATACAGAGAGAGAGAGAGAGACAGAGTCGCCGCCTAACGGGTTTATGTACCATTTCATCACTGCTCCACTCCTTCTGTGTTTAACCCATTTGGTTGCAAACTTCCTACACCAGACCAGGATCTTTCTCTGTCCTTTAGAGCCTACTATAACATAGTAAATACAATACTCTTTACCTGAGACAGGCGTAGCTTTTGATGCATGTTGGTGTTAAAGGTTATGACAATAGAGAGAGAGAGAGATGAGAATGGAAAGAAGAGAAAGAGACAGCATAAAAATGAAAGGGGCAGAAGAGAGAGAGAAGAAGAGAATAAGGTAGAAAGACAGAGATAGGCAGAGACAGTTAAGGAAAGAAGAGAAAGGGCGTGAAAGGAGAAAGAGAGGGGGGGGCAAAACGGAAAAAAGAGAGGGGCGGTGAGATGAGAGAAGTGAAAGTGTAAAAGAGAAAAAGAGAGAGATAGAGAAGAGAAAGGAAAGAAGAGAAAGTGTAAAAGATAAAAAGAGAGCGATAGAGAAGAGAAAGGAAAGAAGAGAAAGTGTAAAAGAGAGAGATAGAGAAGAGAAAGGAAAGAAGAGAAAATGTAAACGAGAAAAAGAGAGAGATAATGAAGAGAAAGGAAAGAAGAGAAAGTGTAAACGAGAAAAAGAGAGAGATAAAGAAGAGAAAGGAAAGAAGAGAAAGTGTTAAAGAGAAAAAGAGAGAGATAGAGAAGAGAAAGGAAAGAAGAGAAAGTGTTAAAGAGAAAAAGAGAGAGATAGAGAAGAGAAAGTGGAAAAGAGAAAAAGAGAGAGATAGAGAAGAGAAAGTGTAAAAGAGAAAAAGAGAGAGATAGAGAAGAGAAAGTGTAAAAGAGAGATATAGAGAAGAGAAAGGAAAGAAGAGAAAGTGTAAACACTACAACTGAATGTCTGCATGTAGACGTGAATCGTAACACTTCTGGACGTAGCAGGCAGGGGCGGACTGGCTATATGGGCATTCGGACAAAAGCCCGGTGGGCTGGTACCCAAATGGGTCGGTAGAGCCATCGAAAGGGCCGCATGCATGCCACTTTAACACGTATTAAATTGTCAAAGGTTTTATAATATTCTCTTATAAAAGGGGCCATTTGAGCGTCAAGTTAAAAAAAAATCTTTTACAGTTTAAAAAAATCTTTTACAGACTCCACTACAGTCTAATACTAATTTAATAATGTAATAGCCTACATCCGTAGACAGTGCTTCTAGTAGGCTTCATCCTTTTAAGGCCCATACAACTTAGCGATAAAAAAAGGAACATAGGGCCTGTATTTCTTATAAAGAAAGTCACTGTGATGCATGCGTACAGTGTTAGACACCTTATTTATATAGGTTAGTTATTTTAGTTATTTAGCGACGCACCATAGTAGACGCATATTGAACGGGACTAGTGACGTTTGGGATATGTTGGGTTAGAGACCGGAAAATCAGTTAGCGTTAGAACATTCCAGGGTAACGACGTGTTTAGTGACAGAGACTTCTACTGTGGCCTTTTATCATAATAAATATATATTAACTTGTTCATCATCGTTGACTACATCTCTTCACCTGTTACAATCGATGTGCCAGTTCTTGTTTGTGTTGTTGGTCAACTACACGTAATACACCCGAACAATTACACCCAAACGATTGCAGAGTAATTGGTTGACTTCAAGACAGCCTGAACTAGCAACATCACAGTGGCGACCCCGAACCTCGAAGCCGAACCTCGACCCCGAACCTCGAAGCCGGACCCCTGTTGAAGACGAACATCGAACCGGACCTCGAAGCAGAACGTTTACTCAGGTGAGGGTCGTGCACTCGAAGTTATAAGATTTCATCGGAGTACGGCTGAACACAGCAGCATCGCAGAGTGACTTTGTTCTAGATCTACATACAGTCGTCGCCTGTTTGATCGCACGTTCAACGAGCCGTTAACTCAGGGTGACCTTCGTCAGGACAGTAATCATCGTAACGTCTGGTCTACTTAACCAGTATAGTATCAAAGCCTGATCTTCATATGCTGAATCGACCTACAACCAGAGAAACCGTTCGTTCATAACGGGTGAGAGATCGTTAGTGAACCTGTTGGACATATTTTTTCTTCGTCATAGGAGCCACATTGAGTATCAAGTTTTACCTCGTCAGTTTCGAGAAGGACAGTTTGCCCGCTGTCAGAAGTATTGTGAGTACTACAAGTTTGGTAGCTAACTAAATCGAAATCGCTCTGTCGTCTTACCCTTGGAGAGATTCTTGTGGAGCAGTTTGCTCATTGAACCGGTTGCTTGCCACGTTTATAACGGTCACTGTGTTTAACCTTTGGAAGGTTAGTGAAGTAATCTTTATCAGTACTGAACATTGACATATCTAGTATTCGTCGGTCTAGACCATATCTAGACTTGTTAGCAGTGAAGTTGTGGAAACAGCTACATCCACTTAATTTCGTTGAAAACCGTTAATCGTCTAACGGAACGTCGTCGGAGGTGACCTTGGTTTCACCTAGTCTACATTGGACAGTTGGTCTAGTGAAGCAGAGTACAACAGCAAACTTCGTCGTACTACCAGAGTAGCAGCAGAAGCAGTGAACTATTTTAGAAAGCCGTTATTCGTCAGCCCAGATCAAGTCATCGTCAAGAAAGTCGTTATTCGTCAGCCCAGATCAAGTCATCGTCAAGAAAGTCGTTATTCGTCAGCCCAGATCAAGTCATCGTCAAGAAATTCGTTATTCGTCAGTCGTCCAGATCAAGTTGCCGTCAAGAGACTGTTATTTGTCAGTAGTCGTCTACACAAGTCAAGTCATCGCCAGAAGAACCGTTAACCTATTCGTCAGTAACTGTGTACACAAAGTCGTCGGAACTACACATACGGTCATCAACAGTCACCGAAGGAACCGAAACATTTTACTGTGGCATATCAGGACATCTGTGGCATTACGTGGGATACTAGTAGCACCGGAGAACAGAGTCAGAACTGGAAGAGAGGCAGTGGAATTTGTTGTGATCTAGCATATTCGGGAGTCCGAACAAAGGGATCTTTCTTATCAAAAGCTAAGTGCCATTTTTCTTATTAGTATATGTTTAGATTGCCCTTAGAAATAGATTTTGTCTAAATTTGGTACGTTAGCCTGAGTAAAATCAGGTGGTGCGCCTTAAAACCCGTCGGGGTAGAAGACGTAATTTAGATGAAAAGCTATATTATACGTTTAGGGTTGTAATTTGTTTTGTTTGTGTAAACGTCATATCCGTTGTTGCCTGGTTACTTCGTGACGTTATCATTGTGTGCCATATTGTCATATCCCAACCCATAGCGATAGTCTCATTTTAATTATTTCATTTGTTTATATTATTTTAAATTATTTATTTTTATTAATTTAATTAGATCTGTATTTTTTTTTCACTTAATGATAGAAAGTGCGGGTAGGATTCTTTCATTGTGAATCAGACTAAAATAATTTTAGTTTGAGCGGTTAAAATCAAATATGATTTTGCCATGAGAATAATGCCGAAACTGGCTATGTAGTCAAACACTATCGTCTGGCTAAATTTAGATCTGCAAATTGTTGTACATCTCTTTGGTACAATTTAATTATCTAGACTCTAATTTGAAATATTATTAAGTTGAAGATGAATGAAGGTAGTACATTCTAGATATATATCTTGTTGAAGATATATTTGACATTGTATAAACATATTTGTTTTATACGGTTAAATAGAACCATAATCTACTCTAGATCTAGACTCTAGACAGTCTTTGAATTTACTCTAGACATTTTAGTCATACCAGATTTTAAAATTGATCATAGTTGGTCATACTAGATCTAAAAGTCATAGTGCTCTTGATAACTATAGATCTAAATTGTATTATTATATATACTATAATATACTAGATTTAAATTTGGGTGATACTAGATCTAATATACAGATTTGAATATAACCATAATAACTCAGACTAGATTTATACATTTACTAAATCTATAGATAGAGACATAACATTTAAAATTTGTATAAAAGTGTGGAAAAACATAAATATAAAATAAGTTTAAAGTATAGCCATAACCAATATAGGCTAAGTAAAAATATATATAAAATATAAAACACAATGGCTACATTATCATATGTGGACCTTAAGGAGGTTAAGGAAACAGCTATGCAGGATGGAAAGGCCATGGAGTTAAAAGGAAAAGACTTAGCAGCTTATGTACAGCAAGTTGTGAAGGAAGAAACGGAACGTCAAAGACAAGAGATAGAAAGACAAGAAGAAAGGCAAGACAAAGAGAGAGAAAAAATTAGAGAACATGAAGCTAAAATGGAGAAGATGAGATTGGATGCAGCACAAGTCAGAGCTCAAACTGAACAAGGAAATAACACAAATAACTCAAATAATTATACCACTCAAAGAGACAACCCTAATTCGCAGACATGGCTAAAGAGAAAGATACAAAGTTTTGATGAACAGAAGGATGACATTGGTGATTTTCTGAAAAGATATGAGGCAAAAATGTCTACATTTAATATGCCTGAAGAAGAATGGTCTGAAATACTGATAGACTTTGTTCATGGTCAAGCTCTAACAATATGCCAAAATCATGACCATCATATTGATGATAGCTATCAGGTTTTAAAAAGAGAGTTATTGAATGCATATGGTCATAATGCTACAACTTTTAGAAAGAAATACTTTGACAATATACCATCATTAGGAATAGAACCCCAAACTACCATTAATATGGAAAAGGATTTTTTCAATAAGTGGGTAAAATTAGAAAAAGTAACAAACTCTTATGAAGGATTAAAAAATTTTATTCTAGTGGACAACTTTGTAAATAAATGTGATCCTCAATTACAATCTTTTATTAGAGAAAGAAACCCAAAAACTATAGATGAAATAACAGAGATAATGAGAGTATACAAAAATGCATATCCAAATAAACCATTTTCTGATAGAGATAAGAGCAAAGTAGATTTAATAGGATACACCAAAGAAAATGTTGATAGAAGTAGAAATAGAAACAGATCAAATAGTGGAAATAGAAAATATAGTGAAATAACCTGTTTTAAATGTCAAGGAAAAGGTCATATAGCAGCTAACTGTAGAAGAGGGAATAGTAGATCTGGAAGTAGAAATAGATACAATGAACAAAATAACAGTAGATATAGGAGTAGAGATAGGAATGACAGGGGAAATTATAGAAATAGGAGTTACAGTAGGGAATACAAAAATAAAGGTACAGATAGGATATATTTCATGGAAGGAAATAGGAACAATTTTGCAGTGTACCCAGGGTTTGTAGATAGAATTCCGGTGGAATTAATCAGGGATTCAGGTTGTAACACTTTGGCAGTAAAAACTAAATTTGTCAAACCTCATTGGTATAAAGGGTTTACTAAGAAAGTAGAATTAGCAGATGGCACTGTAAGGGAATTTAAAGCTATAAGGGTGTACATTGAAACTCCATTTTTCACTGGTTATTGTGATGGCATTGCAATACCAGAAATGAGATATGATATGTTAGTAGGAAACATAAAAGGAGTTAAAGAATGTTCAAGAAAAGAATTAGAAGACTGGCAAAACAAATACAAAAACATAAGACAAAATCATGAAAACATAGAAACACAAAATATAACAAGTATGGTAATAACAAGATCAATGAATAAACAAGATGAGAAACATGAAAATACAATAAATGTAATAAGTAAGGATGAAGAAAAAGAAACCAGTAATGTAATACAAATAGAAAATACAGATGTTAAGGAAAGAGAGATAGAAAATGAAACACAAAATAGTCTTGAAACACAAATATCTCAAAGTGAAAAAGAAACAACACCCACATTTGCATTAGAACAAATGAATGACAATATTATTGGGAAAATTTATTCAAGAATATTAGATAAAAACAATAATAATCCAATGGAGAAATTTTGTATAGAGAATAAAATATTATTTAGACAAACAAGTAATGATAACAAGAAAATAAAACAACTTGTCTTACCACAGAAATATTGGAAAGATGTTTTAATCATGACACATGATAATAATTTAGCAGCACATAGGGGAGTAAAGAAATGTTATAGGAATTTGTCAAAACAAGTATTTTGGCCCAAAATGAAAGCAACAATCAACAAATACATAAACTCATGTGACATATGTCAAAAGAGATCTAACAAAAGCCTAGTGAATAAAGCACCTATTCAAGAAATGGATGAACCTACAGCACCATTTCAGAAAGTATCTATTGATTTAATAGGTCCTTTAATTCAAACTGAAAATAATAACAAATACATTCTAACAGTAATAGACATGTTTAGTAGATACCCAGAGGCAATCCCATTATCAAATACAAGTGCAGAAAATATCATTAATGCCATAACTCAAAAAGTAATTACAAGACATGGTATACCTAAAATTATATTGAGTGATCAGGGATCTCAGTTTAAGTCAGAACAATTTAAGAAATGGACTAAACAATACAATATACAGCACATATACTCTTCGGTTTACCACCCGGAGAGTAACGGTTTATGTGAACGATATGGTGGATCATTAAAAAGATCACTAACAAAGATAATTCAGAATAATCAGAACAAGTGGGATCATTACATTAACTATATACTATTTGCTCATAGAAACAACATCCATGAAGCAACACAATTTTCACCATATGAAATAATACATGGAAGAAAACCCAGAGATGAATTAGATGTTTTTAAAGAAAATCTAATAGATAATGAGAATAAATTAAATAATGACAGTGAAACAACAATCACAACAGAATTGAAAGAAATATGGACTCAAGCATATAACAACAATAAGAAATACAAACAAAGTGCTCATGAGAATCTAAATAAGAAAAGACAATTGAAAACACTAGAAGTAGGAAACAACGTATTAATATTAATAAATGACCTGAAAAATAAAATTGGTAAACAATGGAAAGGTCCATTTAAGGTGATAAAACAAATTAGTGATGTCAATTATCAAATTGAAATAAATGGGAAAGTTAAAACATATCACATAAATAATTTGAAACTATATCATGATAGAGAAGATGAGTTGATACAAAACATTCAGGAGGAAATAGAAAATAAATTTTCAGAAAGAGAAGAATGCTTGATGATAATAACAAATGAAAATCATAATGAAAATGATATTAAGGAAATACCTGTAATAGAAACAAAAGAGAATCAAACTTGGCAAAAGATTAATCTTAATAATTTAACTAAGGAAAAGTCAAAAGATATAACTAAAATAATACAGGAATACAAAGAAATTTTTTCCAGCATACCAGGAAAAACTAATATTATTAAACATGACATTAAAGTAACAGACACAAAACCTATCAAGCTTAAGCCATATAGAATACCGCTACATTTACAAGACAAAGTAAAGAAAGAAATAGACAATTTACTAGAATCAGGTATAATTGAACCATCAACATCTCCTTATGCTTCACCAATTGTGATAGCCAAAAAGAAGAATGGAGATATAAGGTTATGTATTGATTATAGGAAACCTAACAACATCACAGAATTTGACCCATATCCAATGCCAAATATAGAGGATATTTTACATAAATTAAATGGAGCAAAATTTTTTACTAAATTAGATTTAACTAAAGGTTATTGGCAAATACCTTTAACAGAAAATGCAAAACCTTACACAGCATTTGTAACACCATATGGTATTTTTCAATGGAATTATATGAGTTTTGGATTAGTAAATGCACCTGCCACATTTAATAGAATGATGAACATGATAATTGGAAACAAAGAAAATGTTATTTGCTATTTAGATGACATATGTATTTTTAATAATAGTTGGGAGGAACATTTGGTAGATGTAAAAGAAGTATTCAAAATAATAAAAGAAAGTGGACTTACAATTCAAGCAGAAAAAGTAGAAATAGGATTGGAGGAAATAATTTTCTTAGGACATAAAATAAATAACAACATGATTAGCCCTATTGAAGATAACATAAAGAAAGTACTTAATATTGAAATACCTACAACAAAAAGACAAATTAAAAGTATATTGGGAATAGTAAATTATTACAGAAAGTTTATAAAAAACTTAGCAGAAATAGTGAATCCACTAAATGACTTACTTAAAAAAGGAAAACCTCAAAAAGTAGTTTGTAATGAGGAATGTGTGAAAGCTATTGACAGAATTAAAGATGTTTTTAGTCATGAACTAATATTAAGACTACCTGATAAAGACAAAATATTTTATGTCACAACTGATGCATCTGGTAATGCTATTGGTGGTTGTTTAATGCAGAACTATGATAACTTACATCCTATATTATATGTAAGCAGAAAATTATCAGAGGCAGAGAAAAAATATAGTGTCATTGAAAGAGAAGCCTTAGCTGTAATATGGGTAATTACTAAGCTAGAGAGCTATTTAATAGGAAGGAAATTCATATTATTAACTGATCATAAACCTATTCAGTATATACAGCAAAAGAGCATGAAAAACAGTCGTGTTTATAGATGGTTCTTAGCACTACAGGAGTATAAATTTGAAGTGAAAGCTATTAGTGGATCTGTGAATATTGTAGCTGATCTATTGTCTAGAATGACATTGAAGTGAAACAATTTTGTAAATAAACTATGATTATATTGATTATGTACTATATATTAATATATTGACACCATTTATATGTTATGGAAAAGGGAGATAAGTAAATTTGATGTTAAGCATTTAAAAGTAAGTATGGATATATTTTTTTTTTTTTTTTTGTGTGAATCATTTCATATATCATTGACGAAAGTTAGTTCTATGGAAAAGGGTGAGTATAAAAGAAAAATGGACAAAAGCGTATAAAAGGGTGGTAAGAAAAGAAAAAATTTATTGAATGTGTAAATAAAGTTTGTAATTGTTTTTTGAAATATTGTATTTTATCAGATTACTGTCAGTGAAGAACAATTGTGACTTATGAGGTGCCCATAGGATGCCACATTTTCCTCTATGATGAACTGTATACCAATGAAGATGATTCTGGAATGTTATGAACTGTTATGAACATTGACATGAATATGAGGAACTGTCAAGATGAAGATGTCAAGATGAAGAGATCAAGATTTTATGTTTGTGGTCTTCCCCTTAAATTGAAAATGCCCTTGTAAGACTTGACAGTAGTGGAAAAATATTGACATATTTTTTTTTTCAAGGGGGGGAGGAATCTGTTAGACACCTTATTTATATAGGTTAGTTATTTTAGTTATTTAGCGACGCACCATAGTAGACGCATATTGAACGGGACTAGTGACGTTTGGGATATGTTGGGTTAGAGACCGGAAAATCAGTTAGCGTTAGAACATTCCAGGGTAACGACGTGTTTAGTGACAGAGACTTCTACTGTGGCCTTTTATCATAATAAATATATATTAACTTGTTCATCATCGTTGACTACATCTCTTCACCTGTTACAATCGATGTGCCAGTTCTTGTTTGTGTTGTTGGTCAACTACACGTAATACACCCGAACAATTACACCCAAACGATTGCAGAGTAATTGGTTGACTTCAAGACAGCCTGAACTAGCAACATCACAACAGTTATCGATTCATTATCAAACCTAACATAATGATTTTGAGGACAGGTATGGTTGAATGCCCATCATGATATACAATTTGTGGGCGGCCGCTTGGTACAGAAATGCCCGTGCTGATTTTGGCACCCAGTCCGCCCCTGGTAGCAGGCCTGGAGACAATAGTTGTAAAAAAAAATCAATCAAGTACAGGTCAGGAGATCTCATCTTTTAAAATACAGACGTTACTTCAAAAAAAGAAGATGATTACGTCCTACGCATGTTCCTAGATCTAATCCTGTACAGTTGTCTGTACCAGAGTATCAATAGAGAGGCCGGTCCATTTGTACTCGATTGTTCAGCCAGCTTTTCTTTTGGACGATCTTTCTTTATGCTTCCTCACAGTACCTTAAAGGAGGATCTCTTTGAGAGTGAGTCGTGTATTACGAAATGACCAAACCAGCTCACTTTTCGTCTCTTCACAGTATTGAGGTGTTGCTCCATTTGCTACTAGAGAATTGCCCAGATAATATTTCTGCATACTTTTCTGGGGAAAAAGATTGACATCTTTTTTTAACCGAGCTTTTATCAAGTCACTCTGTCGGTTAAAACACTTGCAAACGTTATTGTTCTCGCTTCCCATTCTTAGCATCAAGTTGAAACTTTGCACAACTATTCACTGTCATAGACAAAACATGAATCAATTAAAAAAAAAACAATTTTAATTTATATTAATAAAGGGTTAGATAAACCACTGGCGGATCCAGAACTTTGGAGTGGGGGGGGGCGATTTTTTTCCAAACCCTAACCCTAACGCCCAGTAAACCCTAACCCTATGCATAAACGTGCGTACAGCATATATATGTATATATATATATATTCGATATATGAGAATAAAATAAGACTGTTTCTCAATCTTCGGCGAAAAAAAAAACAAAAAAAAAAAAAACAGTCTTTCTCTTGCAAGCTTGGGGGTCTGGGAGAGCGCTTTAAGCTTCTTCAGTGGGGTTCGGGGCGAAGCCCCGACGCCAAAAGCGTTTTCTTGCATTATTCACGGCTGAAACGCATTCTCCTGACATGTACAGCTCATTACCTATTAGTGGTGTTCGGGGCGAAGCCCCGACGCCAAAAGCGTTTTCTTGCATTTTTCACGGCTGAAACGCATTCTTCTGACATCTACAGCTCATTACTTATTAGTGGTGTTCGGGGCGAAGCCCCGACGCCAAAAGCGTTGTCTTGCATTTTTCACTGCAGAAACGCATCCTCCTGACATCTACAGCTCATTATTTATCTGTGGGACTCGGGGCGAAGCCCAGACGCCAAAAGCGTTTTCTTGCATTTTTCACGGCTGAAACGCATTCTTCTGACATCTACAGCTCATTATGTGTTAGTGGGGTTCGGGGCGAAGCCCCGACTCCAAAAGCGTTTTCTTGCATTCTTCACTGCAGAAACGCATTCTCCTGACATTTACAGCTTATTATTCATCAGTGAGGTTCGGTTCGAAGCCACGACGCTAAAAGCGTTTTCTGGCATTCTTCACTGCAGTAAAGCATTCTACTGACCTACAGCTCATTATTCATTCTATTATAAAGTGCCTTTTGAATAATTAGAAAAATATTCTAATATGAATTTATAGTCCTTAAATACATTGCAAATACAACTGATTTGTTCTTTGAAAAGATTAGATACACCACATATTTAGATTAAGGTTTTGAAGATCGCCGCCGAAAAAAAAAATTCGATTAATAATATTCAATAAAATTCTAGCATAAATTGTGAGTTATAGTCCTAAATTTATTTAACTAGAAAAATATGAGATAGAGTAAATGTTGGAAAAAATCGACTAGGAAAAGATTATCTGGCTTTTGAACTCATCTCAACCGTGACTGTTATATTGAAAAATTTCGTTTGAATTATAACTTTTCCAAAGCAAAGTCTTTCTTAAAATAGTTATGATAAATTCATGTCAAATTACACAAACTCTGTCTGGAAAGGGGAAGGGCGGTAAAATGAAAACGATTAATCCTCGCTCCTTTTTATAATTTCTGCTAATGATTGCATTTTGCATTAAAGAATAGGGGTTGGGCGACTCGATATAAGAATTTACTTTAAAGCATATATAAATTATTAGTGACAGATTTTTTAAATTTTGTAATTTCTTACTATAATACAAAAAGAAAAAGTATTGATTTGTCCGATGGGGGGAAGGGGATTGCATGTATCGCACTTCCACCTGTTTATATTATATAGATATTCGACTAATTTTGTTCACATACTATGATTTCTCCATAAAAGTAGGACCGCGCCCCCCACTCAAAGGGTTTAGATGGGAAGGGCAGTGGAGGTATTCGCTCTTCCCCTTCCTATCGGCCAACAGGTGAACGAAATTATATAAAGACCGGTTAAAATACCAACAACAATTTTTAATCATATAGATATTTAATTGATTCTGTTAGCAAGCTGTGATTTCTAGAAATAAATAAGACCGCCCCCCCCACTCGAAAGTTTATGGTGGAGGGGGGGGGGCGGATTGATGCCATCGCCCCCTCCCGACCCTACCAAATCGGCCAAAATACTAGAAGGGGGGGGGCGAAATAATCTAAAAATAGGTTGGAATATAAATAATTAGTATATATTATTAACATAAGTAATAAATTCGCATACAAATTGTGTGAATTCTATACTATAATTCGTCCGCCCCCCCCCCTTCGGGGGGGGGGTCGGCCGAGTGGGGGGGGCGATCGCCCCTACCGCCCCCCCCCCCTGGATCCGCCAGTGAGATAAACCCTGCGATATTGTGAAATATGGCAGCGATTGAACGCATCTCTCCTTTAATTCAATATAAGCTTTGTTTTTTGTTGTTTTTTTTTATTAAGCATGGGTGTTGTGCTAAGCAAGTTCCATCCAAAATATGACAAAATGCACGCACTTGACTTCGCAAACTCTGCCCTCGGAGAGCACTCACAAAGGTAAAGGCCCTGTGATCCACTGATAAACCAAACGGTTTAATCCTCTCTGAACAACAAACCTGTATGGTATTGCAAGTATTTGGTTAAATTTGTTTGAGTCCTTAAGAAACTAATTACATGATTGATTAAAAATAATGGATGCAATTTCACTCAATGGCGCGGTGGCTGAGCGGTATAGCGCTTGGCTTCCGAACCGGGGACCGAAGTTCGAATCCTGGTGAAGGCTGGGAGTCCACCCAGCTCTAATGGGTACCTGACATTAGTTGGGGAAAAGTAAAGGCGGTTGGTCGTTGTGCTGGCCACATGACACCCTCGTTAATCATAGGCCACAGAAATAGACGACCGTTACATCATCTGCCCTATAGACCACTAGGTCTGATAGGGAAATTTACTTCACTCAATGTAAGAGAGGCTTTTTTTCAATAATGTTGTAAATGAAGTTGATTATGTCTCTCCCCCCCCCCTTTTTTTTTCATTTTAAATGAAGGAAACATTTAAGAAGTATATTTTATACGTAACTTTTTTAAAAATAATGTTATAACTCAAGTTGATTAATATCTTCTCTCTCCCCCCTTTTTTTTTTTTAAATGAAAGATACAGATTAAAATATGGCTGCAGTCTCGTTAATTTGGACTTCCGGTGACGCAAGTGGCGTTTTGGGTCTCGCTGCATTCAAGTTTGGGTCTCACTGTATTCAACGCTCGCTACTGACGAAGTGAAATGAGTGGGTGTAGGTGCAATCAGTTAGTCATTGACTAAAAATCTCTCAGTTCTTAGAGCTTCACTAATTGCTCAGCACAAATTGGCAGTGGTCATTATCCTCCGGTATTCCGTGCTCTATAATTCCTCGCATGATTACCGAATTCCGACATGTGTTATTTAGGTCAACAACCGTCTTGTTTACTTCCGGTCTGAGTGTCTTTTTTGTTTTTTTTTAGGTGAACAACTTTGAACATTTTTATATAAAACCATAAAGACAAAGGGTTCTAAAATTGTTTAGTTACCATTCGTTCATTTCCAACCAGCACTGCCACAGTTGTCTATTTTACTTGATACCTTAAACATCTTCCAAAATATTTCCTTTTCCACCCGAATGGACCTCATTCACCAATCGTATCCAAACAACATTTAGCCACGTGGTTCTCTATCGCTTCTATACAAATTACGTAATCCATAAAGGCTGTCACGTGATACGTTTTTTTCATTGTTTTATCAATATTATCACGTGG
The DNA here is from genome assembly GCF_947242115.1 of Biomphalaria glabrata. Lineage (NCBI taxonomy): Eukaryota > Metazoa > Mollusca > Gastropoda > Planorbidae > Biomphalaria > Biomphalaria glabrata. The sequence continues at coordinate 44,212,589 of NC_074717.1, forward strand.
CTAAATGTTGTTTGTTGTTATAGGTTTACTTTATTGGGAATTTGACGAGACTATAAATAGACTATTTTAGACGGACATAGGAATTATGGGATTTAACTGGATAGAAATTATGGGATAGATTGTAACGGTTAGAGACGACAAGAAGACTGACTTCTACTTCTACTCCTAATGGCGAGACATCATCTGTAGTAACTGTCGACATTTGGACTGTGCCCCTTCATATTTTTTGGATTAAACAGTTGTCAAGTATCTATCGTTTTTCTTAAGTATTTTATACAAGTTGGTATATGTTGTTGGTTGAGCGAACTCCAGGAGTTAAATAAGAAATACTTCATCTAGACCTAGACCTAGATCTACTCTAGTCTCTACATCTGTTTACTAAACAACCCACAACATTGTTTACGATTGGTGTATGAGGTCCATTCGGGAATATTAGTTGGTTATTCCACACGCAAGAAGAATTTTACGACCAAAATTTTTTTTAAAAATATCTTTAGTAACAATTTTGTTTTTTCTTATGAATTACAGACGTTCGTTACAGAAGATAATTTCGTCCTGCGCGTATCTATGTGTAACTTCAGTAATACATATTGATTAGACCAGTGTTTCCCAAACTTTGTCTTTAACGGAATACTTGGATGGCTGCCTGGTCGTGCGGTTTGCACGCTGGACTGTCGTTCAGATTTATCGATGGTCCCGGGTTCAAACCCTGCCCGCTCCCATCCCCCGTCGTCCTGCGGGAGGTTTGGACTAGGAAGTAATTATCTTCAACTCTGAAGGAACATCCGAAACATGTAAAACATTTTACAAACAAACAAACAAACTTCGCACATTCTGAGTATTTAGCGTGACACTTTGCTTATTTTTAGAGAGGTTAATTCAAATGGTGGCCTACTAGTTAATTATTCCAGTAGTTCGTGGAACATCTATTCAGGCCTCTAGGAACACTCGGGTATTTTGCTTTTCCTGCACTGATTTCCAATTATTTCTGCAGCATCTAGCTCGTCTGCATGTTCTTCTATGAGGTTTATATCATCGTCTGCAAACCTCACATTGTTTATAGGCCGCCCGTTTATGGTCAGGCTAGGAGTAAATCCTTCATTATATCCTCGTTAATATTTCAGCAATTAAAATAAGCGCCTTGCATCTGCGGCGTCACAAACCAATCTAGATAGAATACTTTGATTTTGTTTTTCCAATTTAGTTTTGTTGGATCATTTAGATTAGCGCCACGGAACATTTTCAGCGTATGACCGTTGGGCTGATACACAATGGGAAGATGTGACCACTGACGATTGGACCACATCAACGTAGACCTATATAATGGCTGCCTGGTCGTGCGGTATGCGTGCTGGACAAGTATACACAAAACACTGAACCATAATCTTCAAATACAAACACAAAATTTAATAAAATACTCAGAAAGACACAAAGATGAAGGCACATTCCTTGTTCGATATGCTAGGACAAATTTGTACAAATGCTCCTTCTTCCCTGGTGCTATTAGAGCAAGGAATGGGTTGCCTGAGCTAGCCAGGAAAACCAGTGACTTGGCAGAGTTTAGGTCATTGGTTAATATGCATGACTGAATGCATGACGCGTAGGACGTAATCATCTTCTTTTTTGTAGTAACGTCTGTATTATATAAGATAACATCTGTCGCTCGGACGTCCCGGGTTCATACCCTGCTTCAGGGGCGGACTGGAAGTCAAAACCGGCCCGGGCATTTCTATGCAATCCGGCCCCCAACATGCCATATGAGGGAGATCGAATTATACATCTCCTCAAAATCATTATGCTAAGCTTGATAAGCTGACAAATAAGGTTGTAGTGTAACTGAGTTGATTTTCTGCGTGCGTCCAGCGTGTCAGAAGGTCATGCCCAGTGTGTGTGTTTCATGTCCAGTGTGTGTGTGTGTATAGTACTGCACCAGTGTTATGCGAGACGTGCTGGTTTCATTCACTGTTTACTGTAGTCTAATTTTGTGGCATAAAGCCATGGTATTGGTATTCTGGTCGTTATCATTTCATTACAACGGCGTTGAAAGTTTCTAATTTCACTCTAAGAGTTTTAGCTTCATGACCTTCTTTTTCCTTTGGGGAGTATAGTATCTTGAGAACATCAAAATAACTGAATCTCATTTTTGTTAGAGCATCCTTTCTTGATGACCACATTGTAGGACAAAACTTTTCAAAGTGTAATAGAGACTTTACTCTCCATAGTAGATTTAAGACGCCCCCATCTTGCTATGCTGTGAGCATAAAACACCTACGCATTTTTCACCAAGAATAGACAGCAGCAACTTCTTGAACACAGCTGACGGAATCATTCAAGATCAAGCTTAAGTTGTTAACGCACATTGTGATTAGGGCTAGTCACCATTTAGATAAGCGGGATGAAAGCAGCTCCTTAGGCATACATACAAAATTGAGGATATTTGAAGGATAGCTTTTTTCAAAAATCATCTTTTAATATTTTTTTCCCTTTTAGTAGGCTTTGGTTGTTAGTCATTGACACAAGCGCAATGAATGACTTGCGGCTATGTGTGTATACAGATGTAGGCTATTACATTATTTCGGAAAATGCATTACATTGGTATCCCTTTAATACGCTTAGACAATCATGACGCTCTGATTGTTTTGTTTTTATTTATAAAAGAATATTATATAATCTTTTTACAATTTACTACGAGTCTTGGTGGCATTCATGCTTCCCTTCCACTGCCCCTACTGGCCCAATTGGGTTCCGGCCCACCGGGCATTTGCCCGAATGCCCATATAGCCAGTCCGCCCCTGCCTTGCTTGCTGCTACCCCCCGTCATCCGGAGGGAGTTTGGACGAGGAAGTAGATTATCTTCAGAATCTCAAGGTGTATATAATATTGCTTATTATTTCAACGGCATATAAATTGTCTAAATAATTCGAACCAAAAGAAAAGTATTTTGTAACAATTACTCTAATTAGTCCATGATGGGTATGTGTAACAGCCAATAACTACAAGACTGGGGGCTATTGGCTAACATCCTGATTTCCCCTGTCACACTGTGTCTGGTTTGTCTGGTAGACAGCATGATTGCTTCACTCCCACGCAGCCCCGTTGGATCTGTCTAACGACGCCATCAGATCAAGAAAACTGAAAGGGGATAGCGCACTTTTAGTGAATGTCTTAAAGTTCAAAAAGATGGTACATATTCACACAGACAGATCCAGATAAAGCATTGAACTCAGACAAATATTGAGTCGCAAGAGAACCACAACAGATACAACATAGACAGAATTGAAACAACATAGACAGAAATGAAACAACATAGACAGAATTTAAACAAAAACAGACAGAATTTAAACAAAAATGGACAGAATTGAAACAACTTAGATAGAATTGAAACAACTTAGATAGAATTGAAACAACAATAAAGAGAATTGAAACAACTTAGATAGAATTGAAACAACATAGACAGAATTGAAACAACTTAGATAGAATTGAAACAACATAGACAGAATTGAAACAACTTAGATAGAATTGAAACAACATAAACAGAATTGAAACAACTTAGATAGAATTGAAACAACATAAACAGAATTGAAACAACTTAGAGAGAATTTAAACAACAATAGACAGAATTGAAACAACTTAGAATTGAAACAACAATAGCAAGAATTGAAACAACTTAGATAGAATTGAAACAACATAGACAGAATTGAAACAATATAAACAACTGAATCCAGTGGTGTAGCTAGGGTGGGGGGGGGGGAGGGGGTGTGTCCAAATTTGAAAATCCCCAAATGAGTGTCCGAAATTTGTTTTTACATTAAATATTACGCCATCATCTCATGTCATGATGTCGAATGTCAAAATGCAGGGGGGGGGGGGCCCCTAAACAGGTCAAGCCGCCCGGGACCCCAAATCCTTAGCTACGCCACTGACTGAATCTCGATATAGACAGAAGTGAAACAACATAGACTATTCAAACATAGACAAGACAGAATTGATGATCTGAGACAATTACGAACTAGAAAGAACTCACCATAAAGTAGAGAGTTAAGAAAACAGTAAATCGAGGACTAGCTTACGCCTCTGGGCGAGTCCAATCGTTATATCGACGGTTGGACTCGCTCTGGGTCTAGCCCAATCTTCCCTATACCTAAAAAATGAGTCGGCTAGGCTACAGTACAGCATTCAGATCACACCTGGAAAGTTGATTACATTTACTTTCTCACACTCGGCTGAATTCGGCTACAGATATCAAGTTTACATTACTAGGTCACCTTAAGGCAGAAGTCAAGTTCTCCAGGGACTGGGAGCGGGAACACCCCCCCCCCTCTCCCTGTCCTGTCCACTATATATCAGTGTCATTTATGACACGAGTGCCTACAGTGGGGAATGACTCGCGTGTGCGGAAGTTTCGTCGCTTGGCGGCGCCTTTCATTCATAAAAATGTGTTAGCGCGATGAATGAACCGAATGACACGCGTCGGCACCACTCGGGAGTTCCCGTAGCTTGTCATTGATAAAAACTTGTGGTGGATTAAGCAGCACTGGGTTGTAGTGACACCGCACGTGGGTACGATCGTAGTACAGACGTGATAGTCACGTAAACATAGAGGGTCTCAAATCGTAGGAAGGTAGCAGCAGTTGGCTCTGAAGTAGGTGAAGTAGTCTAGATCTAGTCAGGTGGTCATCTTCTAAACATGTTGGATCACCAGATCGTATGAGGCTATCAGGGACGTGTATCTTCCTTATCTTATAAATAATAGACGTTTCTTCTTATTAACAGAAGATGATTACGTCCTACGCGTATCCTTGTCTTAATCTATTCGTTGTTAACTAGAGACTTAAACTCTGCCAAGTTGTTGGTTTTCCTGGCTGATTCAGGCAAACCATTCCATGCTCTAATTAGCACTAGGGAAGTAGGAGCACTTGTATGAATTAGTCCTAGCATATGGAATAAGACCTTGGCCATTATCTATATTATTCTATATGTATTTCTCATTTATATTGTCCAATTATTATTTTCTTTACGTCAAATTTTCCCTTTTTTAAGCTTATAATTTAAAAGGATTGGAATTTGTTCCTTCTGCCCTGGTGACAGTAAAGCTTGGAACGGGTTGCCTGAATCAGCCAGGAAAACAAATAACATAGCAGAGGTAAATCTCTAATTAACAAAACATGCAGGACCACGTTGACACATGGAAACACATAGGACGTAATTGTCTTATCTTTTGAAGGCACGTCTTTAATTCATAAGATAAGATTGTTTTGTTTATCGAACCCTTTTAATTTGTTTTTATTATTTAATCAGTTAATGTATTTTTACGGCATGGTTAAAGCGATACCGCCTCTGGTTGTTAATGTTATATCTAGTATTTAGCCAAATTTTAACTCTTTCTCTCCTAACTGACGATACCAGCGTTGATTCCACCAGAATGTGGTAAATAATTACGGAGAGAAAGAGTTAATAGAGAATACTAAGGTAGTGCTGTTCATTGTCACGTGGTGTGAATAAAGCGGTGTGAATAAAGCGTCACAATGTTAATTTTTAGCGGTCCACGAAAGCGGAAAAGACGCAATTAGTTTTGTGTGGTTTGTCTGTCAGTCCGTCCGTCCGTCCCGTTTAGATCTCGTAAACTAGAAAAGATATTGAAAATCCAACATCATGATATTTAGTTCATTTAAAGTTCTGATGCATTGGCTACTTTTTAAAATAATTTTTTTCATTTAAAAAATATACCATTTTTATAACTATTCACTCTTAATAGTAAGGGAGAAAGCAATCCACCATATTTGAAACACATACATGGAAACGATTTTAGATTTTTTGTAAAAAAAAAATCATACAAGCTATTACATTTGTAAAGAGCAAAAATCTATTTAATATACATATTAAAACAATTAATAAGTAGTTTTTCATATTATCGCGTGAACTGCAGTTCTGCAGGATTTTTTTTTTTTTACGGAAATGTTTTTTCCCTTGAGACTTTGAATAAGAGATTGACCCTTTGCAAAACAATTAAATCAATTAGATAATCATTATATGACATCAGTTAGGCCAGGTTCACATTTAGCAGACTTTAGCTTCACCTTTACTTTCACCTATCCCTTGCTCAGCTGGACCGTTGGGGCACCACACAGGATCTATCAACCTTTTTCTCCACTCTTCTCTGTCATTAGCCTTTGATAGAATTTCATTATGATATTCTTTCTGAAAATATTGAAGCCTGCCTTTTTACCTGCCTGGGTGGTCCACTTCGGGGGCCGATTTTGAGTTTGTGTTTCCACACAAACTGTCTTTGTAACCGTGTTGTTTTTTTTTTAGGATTAGCGATTTTTAATTAGTAGAAAATGCGTGAATGATCAATCATAGGCCTTGTTCTAAAGGCAGCACGGAAAACCTCCCAGAAGTTACAAATAAATCAGGTTGCTATTTTATGAATACGTGTATCATAAGTACAGAAGAAAGGTTGTACCAGTCGTGCGTATTACTCATAGAGCACGTCATTTTTAGTGCACAGTTCTTCTGTCCATGAGTCATTATTGTTTTGTTAATAGATTTGACATCCTCCTTAACCTCCCCCCCCCCTTTTCCCCCCATGTACCCTGCGTTTGATTACACCCGTCTCACAGTCCCCCCAGATGTTATATTTGTTTCGCTAATCATGTCCCGATGTTTGGTCAAACAAACTTTTATTAGCACCCTGGTGTTTGACTCGCCGAGTGATTCATTCCTCGACACTATAATGATGTTGCTATCTACTCTCTGGAGGTGACTATAAAGTACAAACTGACAGGGAGTGATTTGTTTATTACAGCTCCGTGTCACATTGAGATCTAGTCCGTTGCTATTATTGGTGATGATGATGTCTCAAGTCTCAAGGCCAAGAAGCGTTTCAAAACTTGGAGTCAAGAGTCAGGAAGTCTTATGTTTTTTTGTTGAATAGAAGAAAACTTTGAGTTCGAGGATCGGTTGCTTCGAAAGAAATAGCCGAGACATCTTCACAGCAACTTGATAAAATTTGTTATTCGGGCCACTAGTCATGTAGGAGGCGGCGTGGGTCCCTGGTTCGGATCCTGGTGAAGACTATACATTTTCTATTTCGGGATATTTAGGGCGCCCTAAGTCTATAAGTCTATAAGTCCACCCAGCTCTTATGGGTACCAGACATAAGTTGGTGAAAAGTATAGGCGGTCGGTTGTTGTGCTAGCCATATAACACCCTCGTTAACCGTGGGCCACAGGAATGCCGAAGCCAAATGGATGTTCTTTAAGAACAAGGTGTTTGCCCCACTTGCCACCCTCCAGGGCCGCTACTGCTTATGCCTAAGCCTAAGGCCCTACTGTTACATTTGATTTTAATTAGCTCATATCGAGTATTGTAATTCTGATAGATAACTGCAGACCTACCGAAGAGAGATAAACTAAGCTATTAATATGTTCAAAGTTTGTCCCCCCCACACACACACATATAGAACATGGTTAGCCCACACACACACACACACACACAGAACATGGTTAGGCACTTAGCGATGCACTTTAGTTGACTTCACATTTAGTGACGTCACGGATAGTGGGGGCTTTGTTTAGATGCTATTTTATTTACAAAGCTTTTATCAACTCACTCTGTCAGTCTTTCACTCTGTCTGTCTGGTGAAAAGTGTGTACACGTTATTTTTTCCCACACACATTCTCGGATCAAGTTGAAGCTTCGCACAGCTATTCACTGACATAGACAAGACATGAATCAATAATAATAATAAAAAATAAACAATGAGACAATTAATTACTGGTACGGTAATTAAATTATATTGTTTGATACCAACAAGGGAAACTAATCCTTCAGTATTTACAAATATGGCTAAATGTGTTGGATTTCGTCCCCTTAAATAATTGTTAACGCTGTTTCTCCTGCACGCATTCTCAGAACAAATTGTTACTTTAAACAATTATTTATAGTACCTAACAAAATATGAATAAAGAGAAGAAAAAAAATCAAGTAGTCAATTAATTATAGATAAGCTCCTCATGACTCAGGACTCGCAATGACGTCTTTTCAGAGAACAGTACCAAGAAAAAGAGCAAGAAGCAGACAGAAAGAACAACATAAAAGAATAGGCCTTTCTATTGAAAAAGATTCTATCCAAGGCAAAAGACAGACAGGAATGGAGAAAGATGGTCGCCATATCATGTGTAGTGCCCCAGCGGTTCAACAGACGAATGAACTAGTGAAGGAACATCACTTGTGTGTCTTGCTCTGGCTTGCTAGTGTTGATAGTTCTTCCTGGTAAGGTTCTTGTCATCTCATGTCATCTCCCTTTGTTCGGCTGCCCTCTCTGCATTGACTTTCCTTATGTGGAAGAGACTTTTTTTGTCCAGTCTTACATGTCTTCTTTAACAAACGTTGCGTCTGTTTCTCCTATATCGTTCTGAGACACGGAGAGTCGCGAAAGTCGATATGAAAAAAAAGCTCAGAACTTAGCCAACAGTTGCCAACGCCGGATTCTGAAAATTAGGTAGCGTCGAGAGGATATCTTCTAGATCTATCAATCACTAGGAGTGAACCAAGCAGAAACCCGTAGCATAAGTCGTCATACACAAAAATTATAATAATAATAATAATTATAGGCCGGCCTGCCACAGAGCAGCAGCCGACCGGCTCTTTAAACCTCGCGGCCCACAAGACGAGCGTGGGAGCTCTCTACCCTCAAGACTTCCACTTGCACCTACAGAGCGTTCGGTGCCAGCGGCCGTAAAGGGGCATAGGTACCCTTTATAATTATTATTATTATTATAATTATAGCTTTTATATGGCGCTACTTGCTTATAGCATGCTCAGAACGCTATGGTCCAATATCATTTGTGGACCAGTTGGGAGGGGGGGGGAGGGAGGTAGTATCTGGGAGAAGGTTTTCAGTGCTGCCTTTTGGCGCACAGTAAACACAGGCTACATAGATAGCCAAGCCATGTTCAAGCTTACTTAGCCTCTCGACCACGCTGGATAGGACACACATTTAGATAATCAATTTTTATGCTGGATAGGACACACATTTTGAAAGCCAATTTTTATGCTGGATAGGACACACATTTTGAAAGCCAATTTTAATGCTGGATTGGACACACATTTCGAAAGACAATTTTAATGCTGCTCATGACAGTGGATTGTAAATCACTCCATCTAAACCTAACGTATGATTGAAGAGATGAGGATGAATGGATGCCTACTATGATTTAACGCTTTCTCTCCTAATCGACTATACCATCGTTGATTTTTTGACCTCATTAAAATAAATTGATGTTTAATTTTATAAACTTGACTTTGTGTTGTATAGAAAAAAGAACATGCATTTCACTTTAATTCTAGACCAAATAAAACATTTTCTGATTACAAACAACAAAGCAATTGAAGCTTAATCATAACAGGAGAGTGAAATAGTAATGAGCAAATGAAGAATTCCTTCGAAACGTGGAAAAATAATTACGGAGAGAAAGAGTTAAAGAAGATGGTGGCAAGAGGTGAAACATTCCCCAACGTTATGGCAAAGACATAGTCAACACATAGGGCCTAGGGCCTCAGATTGGTGGGGGCCTCGTACAGGATTCATTACAATCTTTTACGAGAAGAAACAGCGAAGTTTGTCCTCCATGTTATTCTTGGAGCACACTAGGCTTTTAATCAATTTTTTTTCCCCCGCTGTTTTCCTATTTTATTTTTCTATTTCATATGGGGGCCACCAAATTCACTTCGCCTAGGGCCTCCGCTTATCTAAGGCCGGCCCTGCAACACATGTGCCTTATTGTGTTACATCAATAGCACACGAGTTTGACACAATTGTGCCGTTGCACGGATCCGTGTCAACGCTTGTATAATGATTGAACACGTGTAAGAAAGCTCCATTTAGGAGATTCGGTCGTAAATTACGTGACAATGTCTTTGATTGAATCCAGCAACCAGAGTACGCATGACTCAGTGCGCAGGTGTCTTGACACTTTAAAAAAAAAAAAATCAGACAGCTGAATACTGCTTTCCAGAATTTTGTCCAGTGGAAGGGCTGAGGTATAGATCTATGTATTAGGTTTAATAGCTGGTTTTGGAAAAGTTTATGAAAACCAGGGCCGGAAGTATGTGGAAGCCCCTGGCAGGATAGTTGTGGAATCCCCTTTCGAAAGCTTTAATAAAGATCCGCTTATGAATACAAAATACTTAAAGCTTAGAGTATGCTATATTTTAGAAGAAAGAAAAAGCGTACTTGTAAATTTAATCTTACTTTTCTTTTAAAAAATATTAATATGCATAGTTTATTTTTTAAAAGGAATATTTTCGAGTCTTTGGAGGGTAACGCCCTAAGCAGACGCATTACCTAAATCCGGAGATGCATTTACATATTACGAGCATGCTACATGCAGACACTTCTTAATCAAATTTTTGCCAGCCGCGCAAAATTTAAAGTGTTTGCGGCAAAATGCGAAAAAAACAATATTAACAACATACATTAAAGTTTCTGACACGTCTAAATTCGGATATATTTTTATATATTTTGTGAATTGTGGAGTTTCGGGTGGAGGTCCCCGAGATTGTAGCCTCGCCTGCCCTCCCATTAAAGCCGGCCCTGATTGCACTTATTACTGGAGAGAGGATAAACCCTTGAGGTCGTTGGCTTCTGTGTCACCAAAAATAGTTTCTTTTTAAACTGGTAAACTGGAAGAAGGAGTACGGCAGTCTACTCGGAGATGTGGGGGGATAATCGTGGCAAGAGATAAATGGTTTGGTTTAGCTCCCCTTTTTTTTTTTTCTGTTGCATTTATCTACGCTATCATTTAAAAAAAAATAATTATCGACCATTGTAATGTCAGCAAGAGGTGTGAGATTGTAAACTGCAGAAAACTCGCTGGGTAGGAAGGGGGAGATGGAAAATATCACAGCACTCTCCCATTCCGACAAGTTTCATGAACAGGGGCACATACCTCCCCTCCCCCCAGCACTTCCCCCCTCCACATGGGCGTACCAAGGAGTGAGTCCCGACCTGATCATCACCAGCATTGACTAGGTATTTTGTAAGTTATTTCTTCCTTTCGTGGTCACTAATTCATATACCGTGAAAAGATCATTCAATAGTTGAAAATATATGTTAGCCAGATGATGGTCTATTTATGATTGAGATTCAGAGCATTGGGTGCAATGTGGAAAAAAAGGAAAGGTTTAACCACATTTTGATCATATTTTTGTTATGATGAAAATGAATGGTCGGGTAAAGACTGCCAACCTGAAGAGCTGCTTTAGTGTTCTGTTTGTTTTAAATGCTATTGTACATGGCGATAGAACGTCTCCTATGTCCCCAAACAGTATAGAAAAACCACAGCACACTTCGTGTCGTTTTACATTGCATTTGTGTGTGTGTAAAACTATTGAGCTATTATTGGCTTGGAAGAAGGTCTTTGCAGTGTAACGTCTCAAAAGGTTACGTTCAGACATTTAATATTGCAATTAGTATTGTTACGATCCTCTCTCCTAATCAGGCCTTCTGTAAACACTGCTAAACACAACACAACACATCAAGAACTTGACAACAAGGCTCCATATAATCTGGTACTTTAATAATGAGTGAATAAGTAGGTAACAGCCAATACTAGACAATTGGCATCAAACACACCAACAACTAAAATGTCACTCTGTACATCACCGTACAAAACTCTACTGTCTCTCTTTCTGGACTTGTACATCAACACATGAGGACTCAACCAGGACCGACTTCATGGCCGACTAACAGTCCCGGTCTCGACGCTCTCCGGTCTTGAACTGCCGCTTTCCTACACACTATGTCCTCGTACACGCAGGCTTTCGATCACATGACCATAACATTGGTCATATTTGCGTGTAATCGTAGTACTGTCCCTTGTCCATGGCCCCGCTGACCTGAGTGATTCACGTGTGTGTCAGCTGAGCCTATAGTTAACCCTTTTACGCCGCCAAAGGGTCATAACAGTATGTTCATTATGGCTTTAGTACAAAACATCAACCGATGCAAAATCTCTACGTTATTGAGTAAAACCATATGGGTAAAACATGCACCTTGTAACACAGTAGGTAAATTGGCGCATTTTTTCCTAAGAGACTTAAAAACATTGCGTTAGTATTCTAAAGAAGCGTTTCCTTGGGGCACCTCTGTTACGCCGACCACATTTCAGCTCACTAAAAAAAGATTGCCTTTGGCATATGTTAGTCCCCCATACGGGATAAGTGCCCGGCCCTGCGTGACTGTCGGACTCAAAGAAGTTCATACCGACATTCACAAGAACATCGCTGTTTGTATTACAGTCTTACCACCGTATGCCCATGATGGTGAGTGTCAGGACTGAGTTCTGGTCAGCCTGGGTCTCCTGTTTACTGTAGAGGAGAAGGGGGGCCATTCAGGTTGTTGACTTCAAAACTGTTATTGTTTTGGATTTTTTATTTGGTGAGATGTTTTTGTTGAACATAATGTAACTTAAAATAAGGTAGTGGGGTTTTGTTCCTAGTCCAGGATAGTTGGATTTTAGGATATAGATATAGTCGAAGTGTAGACTCTAATTATTTCTCTGTGTTGTTACTATTCAGTCTATGGAATATTAAGCTGATATATTTTTAATTGATACTGGATATTTCAAATGTCTGAACTGATTCTGTATTATAGTACAGATAATGTAATAAACATGTTATATGTCTGTGAGTTGGCATTCTGAATCTTTATTCTGTCGTTATATGTGTCGTTGTGGTATTGCCCAGGACTTGGGTACATTTAGTAATACACATACGTATATTAGAGAAGAAATGAGCCTTGACAGTAAGCAAATATCTTTGGTGAAGGCGTTTAAGAAGTCTTAGCTGCTTTCTATAAAGTACCCATGTCTCAGATCCACAAAGAGGGGTTGATAGAACCACTGATTGGTAAACACATATTTTTGTAAGCAGGCGGAGCGATTTATTTCACCACACTCTCGCCTGGAGGCGTCCAAAAGCACGACTAACCCTGATCAGACACTTATCAACCTCCCTTAAAAAAGCATGGCGTCATTTGATACAAAGCTTCCCAGATATGTGGAGTTATGTACCACGTAAAGGGATGTCTATTCGTTGTGATCTCTGGGGCTGAGTAGATTTTATTGGGTGACTTCTGATTTCCTTTTTACCGAGGCGGCAGCGTTAAGAAAATTCGTTGACCGCGAGATGGATATCATCAGGGCCGGCCTTAGCCCACTGCAACCTATGCTAGCCGATGTGGGCCCCGCACTTTCATAGGCCCACGCACTAATTCTAGGTGGAAATTATAAAATTAAACCATTATAAATTATAACAGGGATCTCGTGGCCTCCTGATGTTCCAGGAGTACCTGGAAATCTCCTGAAATTGCAAAATATACGAAAATGTCCTGGCAATCTTCTAAAATTATTAAAATCCCATGAAAACTCATAAACATGTCCTTAAAAATAGACTAAAAATAGAAAATGTTGTTATTTTGGGGTCTCAATCAATATGGTAAACGCCAATCCTACGTGCGACAAAAAAAACAACAACAACTGGCATTGTCATTTAATAAAAATGTAATACAAAGACGAATTTATTTTCTAATACAAAATTTTGAATTTCACTTATTATCCTTATCCCTACTCAGACTGGGCCGCGCGCAATCTATTTCGCATAGGGCCCTGCAAATGTTATGGCCAATTATGGCTAATTCCATATGCAAAGTTGATTAACCTTTTTTTTGTTTTTTTATTCGCAAATATCCCTGCCCTGATTATCATTATAAATAGGGATACCATCTTCGAAGTTAAACTTGCGAAGTTCGTTACGAGGCAAACATAAGACTGGCTGAGAAACTGGAATACAACAAAACAAAATTTTAAAAAAAAAATGTGACCCAGACGACATCATGTCAAGTTGACCTGAACTGAGAAACAATGATTATAAAAACTTTGTGGTAAAAAAAAAAAAAAGAATTGGGCGTCGTTTAGATAAGTGGAGGGAAAATAAAAAGTGTAATTTCCACAGCAGGTTATGGGTCCTTGTATTACATGCATGTAAGGAAAGAACGTTCCAATTGGATAACAGAAATAGAAATAGGTTAATGTTACTTATGTTTGTTTTTTAAATACGACTAGTTTTTTTTATATATGTTAAATTTTTTCCATAGACGGTAGACCTATATATATTATACCTGGACTGGAAAAGATTGATTACCTAGATCTTTCTAGAGTATGTTTCTAAAAATTGCGAAATAATAATTATGATGCGAGAATGCTCATATTTTCTATGTTCAAATTCTAGATCTAGATCTAAACATTAAAGGGTTGAAAAAAACACTTTACTTCTTATATCTACTTTACAAAACAACGCCTTGTTTCAACTTTTTTGAAGTTTTTCACGTCATTTGTTGTAGTGTTAGGGATTTCCATGTCCAGTCTAGGTATTATATATATCCTTAGAGATAATTGTTTTGTTTATCCTTAACGGTATGGGCAGATGTGAAGTTTAATGTTCATGTTAGCTTGTTGTTGTTGTTTTTTTTTCTTCCAATAATGGATGGCTGCCTGGTCGGCTGGCTAGCACTCTGGACTGTCTCGAATGTCCCAGATACGAACCTTGCCCGCTGTCATCTCCACGTCGTCGAATCTGAAAGAACATCCGAAATATGTAAAATTATAGAATATTCTAATAGTCTTTACAAACAACACAAAAGTAAAGGATCGGAAATGACTCGCGGGCCGTAGGATGGGTATCGTTGTCATAAACTCTATGATTACATTTTAAAATGCTCTAGTCTAGACCTAACGCCTATTAATGTCAATATGAAAAGTGTTTCTATGAGGCCGTGTTCTTCTTCCGACAGGCGTTGGCCGAAATTGTGAAAATATGTTCGGTCTGTGTATTATTCATGACATAGTGACTAATCAGGATTATATCTTCTGGTTAAATTACACAATCTCGCTCATAAATGTCATGCATACAATACCTAAAGGAATGGGGTATAGATTTGAATGACGTTCATTTGTTTGACCAGAATTTCATCTTGAACGTCATTTGCAGTGCAGAAACGGGGCACATTTTTTGACAACCTCCTTCGTGATCAATGGTTTCTCGTATATTCGCGGCCGAAACATTTTACTCAGACTGACTCAGACTGACTCCGACTGACTCAGACTGACTCAGAGCTTGTTTGTCAAATTGTTGACGTGTTTTCAATGTTCTTTCAGATTCTGAAGAGAATTACTTTCTATTCCAAACCTCCTGCATGGCGATTGACGACGGAGGATGGCAGCGGGCAAGGTTCGAGTCCGGGCCCGTCAAACGACAGTTCCGAGCGCATACCACACGACCTGGTAGCCATCCAGGATCTGTCATTTTTTTCTTTTGAAAAAAAAAGGTTGTCGTTGACAAACCCTCAGTACAGTGGACTTAACTTTCCACTAAGAGACATTTTTCTCACAAAGTAAAACCTAAAGAAGTATCTCTTCAAGCGTACTTTGCGCAAAAGATGGACTACTGCAAAAAGTCGTTATGTCTGATAAATATAACTGGCTTACTTGTTATAGTAGAGGCGCGGTGGCTGAGTGGTAAAGCACTTGGTTTCCTAACCGGAGGATCCCGGGTTCGAATCCCGGTGAAGACAATAAATTTTGGAATCTTTGGGGCGCCTCTGAGTCCACTTCTAATGGGTGCCTGACATTAGTTGGGTAAAAGACAAGGCGGTTGGCCGTTGTCCTGGCAACGTAACACCTTCGTTAACCGTGGGCCATAAAAATAGATGAACTTAACACCATCTACCCTATAGATCACAAGGTCTGAAAGGGACACTTTTTACTTTATAATAAGTTTAGTTTTACAGCCTTTCATTTATTGATCTGTCTCATCAATCAAATAAATGTTTATTTTACTTTTTTTGTGTGTCTCTTGTTTTAAGTCTGTCCTCCTTTGTGGGTGTTAGTCTCTGGTACGCTAATTATGAGGCACTCAAGCCGAAATTTATCAATGACATTTCCATAAAGCAACAACAATGAGTATAAGGTAAACAATTTAAACACAAGAACATCAGTAGACTAATATATTCTATTGAATGCATTCAAGTTAAAGACACTTTTGAATCAATTTTGTTAGAGGTGATATGCCAATCGGGGATTTTCATCATGATGTATACTTGGAGGGGGAGGACTTTGGCGGTTACATGTGTGTGTGTGGGGGGGGGGGTTCAAATAGACGCTGTTTCCTATTTTATTTTGTAGCTCTCTTTCCTCGTCAAATCTTTACACACATCTTAATGTTTTCAACACAATGTTCAAAGAACCATAACTGTGGCCTATACATTTTTTTTTACAAGACTTATATCATTTCACTCTGTCCGCCTGTCTGTCTGGTACAAGTCTTGTATATGTTATTTCACTCTGTTCGCCTGTCTGTCTGGGTACAAACTTGTATGTTATTTCTCCTTCTTCCCGTTCTCAGATGAAGTTGAAACTTTGCGAAATTATTCATTGTCAATGACAAAAAATTTCAATCAAAATAAAAAAAACAACAACTATTAATTACTTAAATAGTGGAAATTAATTGTTGTATATAGTAAAGGGTGATAAATATTGCAGTATTGAGATAAATGTCAGTAATTGAGCGGATCTTTCTCTTAGGTAAGCTTTGTTTTTATTTTTTATTTTGCTTCTTCTTCTTTGTATTTCGTTCATTCAAAATATCCCTATTCCTATATTTCTTTCATGTTCCGTCCTGCATATATTAAGCAACGAACCTTAGAGGGGATTGGGGGGGGGGGGGGAAAGGAGCATGACAATGAGGTTTGTTTGCAAATCTAAGTATTCTGATAGACACACTGGGTCCAATGAGTTTCCGGTGGTGAATTGTCATGCATTAACCAATCATACAACCAATCGCGCGCTTCTATAAATATCTACATCAACACAAAGTAATCGATAAAGAAAAGAAAACAAAAGTGCGAGCAAGTATCATGAAGTCATTGGCATTGCTTAAATTCGACACAGAATATACTCTCAAACGCAATCTCATATACACACGCACGCGCGTAACCTTATCAATTCCACAGGTACGTCATCATACCACGTGGTCTCCTTTCTGCTGCCTTCAGTTGGCCATGCGGTTTTATTCAAGAGTAAGCCTTTCAAGTTCTTTCCAGATTTGGAGGCATTTCAAGAATGTGACAGCGCGTGCACTATTGGGGGAAAATGGACTTTTTAGCCAGTGGCGTTACTAGGGTCGGTGTCACTCGGTGCAATTGGCTCAGGTTGAACCCCTTTTCATCCCGTCCCATTAACCCCCCTCCCCCAATGCAGTATTTCCCAATGTAAACTATCGCTAGTTTATTCTTTATTGAACAATAATACAGTGGTCTAATTAACTATATTTATTGATTGTTACACAACTGCAAAATGAGTGTTGATTGTATTTTACAATCTCATTGTTTATGACATTTTATTAGAATTACAAACAGACTTTACGTCAACTGAACATGTTTTCTTTATCAGGCTTTAAAGACTTATAGAATTTACAATTCAGTGATTCCCAAAGTGGTCTATATAGAATCCAGGGGTCTATGAGGACTTCCAAGAGGTCTACGGAAGTGAAAAAATAAATTGGGGGTCTATGTCCTGTAAATGGGGGTCTACGATAGCGGATCTCATTTAAGCAAGTCGAAACTTTAAATTTCATTTCCCATTAATGATTTGTACCTTAGTTAATCCTTAGAATTTTAATCGAATAAATTTTTCTCTATTTTAAAATTTTAAGATCTTATTTTAAAACAGTTTTATTGTTTCTACATGAAAATAATATTGTACATGGCCGAGTCTAAAAAGAACCGTAGAAAGTAAAGTGTTGGTTATTAGAAATTTTGCTTCATTTCGTCCTTGTCGAAAAAGCAATTGTCTAATTGGCTTTTTATGTAAAAAAAAATTTCAAGTTAAGTCGCTATGAAACCATCTATGGTGTAACATCATTGGAGACAATGCCCACAAGATAAAATAGATTGAGATTTGAAATACTTTCCCACACTTTAAGTTCAGAATAGACCCACAGTAGAAAAAAATGTTTGATTAAACATCACAATAGAAAAAAAAGGTTTGTGGGCGTCTTACAAATTTATTACTTAGGCCTATATCAAACTCTAGAAAACTGCAGACTTAAGGCAATTAATTTGATTTTGCCTAAGCATCAAAGAGGTTTTAAAACCTGTTTTTTCACATTCCTTTATCTGATATCATGATAAAAACGATTCTAAGCAACAATAGCCTCTAGTTCAAAGGTGTAGTGGTCAAATGAATTAGGGCAATGAAAGGTTCTTATTCTAAAAAAAAAGCTGGAATTGTTAAACTTGCCCGATAATATGTGTTATCATTATCATATTTCCGTTTTGTTATGAATCATGAAATCCATCAAGAACTGCTCTTTGCCTGAAACTTCGACCAATTTCTACTTCACACTGAAGTATGATAGGTGTCGAAAGGCTTGTTTGACAATACTTTTTCTGAGTTCTTGGGTGCTAAAGATCCAATTTTTTTACAAAAAAACGGGAATCGGATGTAGTCTATTTAACAGACTTGTTTCATAAATTTCATGAGGTTGACTTGCAGCTACAAGATGATAATCTTAATTTGATCAAAATGAAGTCATAATCTCTTTTTTTTTTTGTAAGGCTATAAAATTAACGAACGAGATAAATTTTCTGAATTTTCAAATGTACAACAGTCAGGCATCATCTAATCGAGAAGTTCTAATAATTAACCTAACAAAATTGAAGCCTAAATATTGAAATTTTATTATCAAAGTTGTCCGTCCATATGAGTCTTTTTTTTTTTGTTTAGTCAATTCATGTAATATATATTAAATTTTATTTTGCTTCATCTTAATTTGAATTTCATCAATGAATGGTCTATGGCCTAGAAATCACAGAGAAAAACACATTTGAGGTTGATGAATCTTACAAAAAATGCAGGGGGTCTAACTTAAAACTGGAAAACATGGCAAGGGATCTACGAGACTAAAAAGTTAGGAACCACTGCTTTACATCAACCGAACGAGTTTTCTTTATCAGGCTTTGAAGAGCTTTAGGTTCAATGGAAACGGTTTCATGTTTAGTCGCTAGTCGCGCTACTCAAACTTCTACTTGCGAAATCCACCTTAAAAAAATCCTTCATCGCCCCCTTAGTTAGTTGTGGGGTCAGGGCGCCAAGCGTTTTCCTGCATTTCTTAGTTTCAGAAACTCATTCTCCTCGAGTTATGAATACACTCTTACACTTAATAAGAAAATTCAATGTAAAAAAAATAATAATAAAGAGTGGAACTGACCTAGACTACTAATGCGAGGGACATTCAAGGCAGTAGAGTGCGAATGTTTGTAATGGGCCTGATCCTCGTTAAGTTCATCCTTGTGTTGTGTAGCAAGACTTCTTGTTGCGGGCTTGTTTTGTTCACGCAAAAGTCGTCAGTAGAATGACGTGTTGTGGAGCCAGTAGTGTCAACATGAGTTACCTTGGCGGATAATTTGGTTTATATTTTTTTTTGTTACAATGTATATATATCATCATGCGGCTTCAGAACGAGACAGCTGGATGTCACTCACAAAGGCGGCGGGTTACGCATTTGAGACCAAAAGGAAATCCGCTGCCGAGGTCATAGCAGAAGGCGAAAAGAAAATCTTAATCGACCACCGGCGGGCAATGGTTATGCTTGAACTGGTTGTAGCAAAATATGTTTGTCACAGCTGGGGATGCGTGGCCACGGGAAATACTGTATTCCTCATTAATCTGCACAGGTCTGTACGACGTGGCAACGAGCTATTGGTCAAAACTGCCCACAGGTTGTGACGTTGCATGTCAGTGTTGAGGCCTTCTGAACGAAAGGTCTCGATTCAGCCTACACAACCACGCCAACCGCCACCTTTGCTCATGGTTGCATCAGAAGCAGACGTAGAAGCAATATTGTGCCAATGGACCTCATTCACCAATCGTAAACAAACAACATTTTGCCACGCGGTTCTCTATCTCTTCTATACAAATTACGCAATCCATAAAGGCTGTCACGTGATACGTAATTTTCATTGTTTTATCAATATTATCACGTGGCTAAATGTTGTTTGTTTACGATTGGTGAATGAGGTCCATTCATGAAAGTCTTTTACTTTTTTTTTTTGCACTTGTATTATGCTCCACTGGGTGAATCAAGGAGTTTTTGGTGTATGCACAAATTTTACATTATTTAATTCAATAACTTACATTTTGTTCAAAAACTCTGATTAAGTACCATTTAAATATGATATTAATTTATGTTTCTCTACAGGTAATCCAAAATCATAATAGTCAACAATGAAATAACAATTATCTAAAAGTACGCTTGAACTCGGCTTGGTTTGGCTACTTCGACGTGTGTGTCGAGGTTCGACGCCAGACTCGAGCGGAGTTGTGTTTGCTAATCGCCTAAAGGCAGCACGGAAAACCTCCTCCCTGATACCCCCTCCACCCACTGGTCCACAAATGAGATTGGACCGTAGCGCTCTGACCATGCTATAAGCATGAAAGTAGCGCTACATAAAAGCCATAATTTAATTTTAATTTTTAGTAGAATACTTTCAAGTTTTTTTTTTTATTATTATTTTAAAAACTTTTTTAAAACTAACACGTTTGTACCCGGCATTGGCAATTTAAGACTTATATTTTGAAATAGATTTCATACCAGTGTAATAATGTTGACATCGATTTGTTGATTTACATATCTTTTTTATAGTTATGCCAGAATTATAATTTAATAAAGATATATGAAAACAAAAATGGTCGCTAAGTAAAATTATGTTATCAGAATTTAAAAAAAAATTTGTTTGGTAATGCACAAATTGTAAGACAAATTTCCTTACGGATAATCAAGATTATTATTATTATTATTAAGTTAGAAATGAACGAGTAGTCATTCTCTGGCGCTGCCAGCATCGAGTTTCGCTAAAGAGAAACAAAATTCATCGTAGTCCCTTTAACAGTTTCCACTGAGGAATTTTCTGGTGATGTGGCAGGTCTGCAGCAGTACCGCCCTCTGACAGGCAACGAAGATGTTCCTAGGGATGTTAAGGGCCTTGAAGGTGTCTGTGAGGTCAGTTGTTATTATCCCCTCGGTTGATATAACAATGGGGTATATTGTTATTTTGGACAATTTCCATAGACGCTTAATCTCCAAGCCTAGGTTCCCATATTTTCTTTGTTTTTCTATCTCAGTTTTTCTTAAATTATGAGACAGTGGTACGGCGATATCGATAATGGTAGCGGTTTTTTCTTTTTTATCGATTATTATTATTATTATATTATTATTTACAGTGAACACATTTTTTGTTTGTTTTTGTTTTCTTAAAAGGTCCTTTCTGTCTTCTATTGGTCGTTAGATGACATACAGATATAGTTAACCTCTTCGCGACTTGGTTGATACATAAGTATTTAGTCTCTCGACATTTGCGATGCACTGCTTCTAGTTATAAGATGTAACTATTGCAATGTAGCATTTGAAGCAGAGGTAACAGTCAGGGCCGGTCCTAACAATTGCGGGGCCCTATGCGAAACTGATTGCACGGGGCCTAGTCTGGGTGGGAATAAGGTTAATAAGTGAAACTTAAGATTTGGTAGTAGAAAACAAATTCGACTTTTAATTCTATTCATTCTTTAATAAGTACAAAATTGCGATCAAATTAACTTTACTTTACGAAACTTGCAACCATAGACATATAGAGTAGAGTCACTATTGCGGAACAGTTTGCAGCCACTTTTAGTTTTCAATTTTTGGCTCCGTAATGGTTAGACCTATGGAAAAACTAAAAGCATCTAGGCGTTGCCCATCCATTTTCCGATAAAAATAGACGCTTTGTTTAGTTTTTCAACAGATATTTAAATTTTACATTCAATTCTACTGAGATATGGGTAGTCACAATTACGGAACAGGATTTTTTAAGAAGTCACAATTGCGGAACACGGTAAAAATCTCGGAACAAAGCCTATATAAAGCATATATTTTATTACTCTAATACTTGAACTCCTTATCCTTTACATTAATTTTATTTTATTAAAGCCTAAGACAACACATTGTCACTTTTAGATTCTCTACCTCTTCTTTAATTGTATTTGACGTCATACTACTCTGATTTTCCTTACAAGGTTTTTTTTCCCACTATTCTTTTATTCTTTGTTGTTATATTAATATTATATATATATATGGTATTATGATTTGTCTTCTTTTGGCTGGACGTATGGTAATCATAAATTATATATTATATGTAATATTATTCTCTAAATGTTTTTAAATTTATGTATACTAATACAAACTCATATTTAAATTCCGATATCTAAATCAATATGTAAATATTAAGCTAAATGATAGTAAATGCGCAGGTCAAATAAATAACATCTATAGTGTTCCACAATTGTGACTATCTTTAAAAAGGTAAAAACAGGATAAACACCTCCTAATTTTTTTTAAATTGAATTCCTGGTAGATAGCTATGAAATGAAATTTTTCCTCATCCATTTATAAACCGAAAAATATGTGTATCATGCAGATGATGTGTCATTATCATTTTTAAAAAGCCTTTAGCCATGGCCTATGCGGTTCTCCTGGTACGTGAAAAATAATGGACGATTCCACACCTGTCAACTTTAACCTGGAGTCAAAATTAATTTTCTGCTGTGAAAGGAAAACCCTTATATTGGAAATGTAGAGAAATGGACCATGCGCAGTACCGTTACAGTAGTTTAGCAGAAAATTTCAAAATAAAGTAGATTTTAACTAATTTCGACGAGCTGTTCCGCAAACATGCCTGCTCCGCAATAGTGACTCTACTATATATATAGACTGGACGACAAAGAACAAATTATTATCGGAAATATTTGGGAAAAGATAAGTGTGTAGATCCACATCACAAACCTATATGTATTTGCCTATGTCTATGATTATGAAACAAAGACAAAATATTGGGAATATGGCAGTTTTGTACTTTTCAAAACTAAAGATATTGGCTGAAATGTTAGTCCTAGAATTTATTGCTCAATCGCCGCCATTTTTTTTTTCACATAGATATAGTACATAAAACATATTGACTCCCCCAAAATAAAAATAACTTCCTACTTCCAGTCTATATTTATTTATGTCTATGCTTGCAACCTATGGCATATTTATATGCCAGTGACTATAAAAGTAAATAAAGTATTGGAACTTCCGATTAAGGTGAAAATTCGCCCGATTATTACATTTTATTACATGAAAGCCGACAATGCCTTTTTAATCGCGCGTAGGATTGGAGTTTTTCGCAATGAATGACACCCACAAATGACAATTTTGTCTATTTTTCAGGAGATTTTTATGAGTTTTCAAGAAATTTTAATAAATTCAGGAGATTTCCAGGAATTTTTCGTATACTTTCCAATTTAATAATTACATCTATGAGGGGCCTATGAAAGTAAGGGGCCCACTGCGACCGCATAGGTTGCAGTGGCCTAAGACCGGCCCTGGTAACAGTTGATGTATCTGTAACAATGTAAGCTGTGGAGGCAGTAAAAAAAAATATTTCAAATCTGCAACAAAAATCATACGAGTATAAAGGGACAGCAGCTTATTAATAATTGCTACATATTTTGAGATTTGTATAAATCTGCTCAATCGTATAGACCTAAAAGTCTAATAGACATTGAGCAATATATAGTTTTTTTGAATATTTTCATGATAAACTAAACGATAAACTAACCTTTAACCCTAAACAATGTCAAGGACGCTCAAGTGAACATCAATGTTGCCAACTTAATGAATGGTACAAACGGAAAATTCATTCTAAAGTCCTGTAATAGACACAGAACATTTAAAAACATGGATTATCTACAATTTATTCTGTACTCCGGATACACCAAGAAAAAAGCTTGCTATTGATATATTTACCTCCACGAATGAAAAGCTCCTCAAATAATATGAACTCATTTGAGACCATAATCCACAAAATCGAATTTGAAAATGGCCAAATCCTGTGATCTTATCAAGATGAGAAAAAAAAGACTTAAAATAAGGTTGTTGTTTTTTTTTGGTTGGGGGGGGGGGGGAGAGATTAACAAGATAGTGTAACCAAGCCCTTTAAAAATTAATCGAGTTTACCTCATTGGCTTGGGATATCCATCTTAAAAAGATAAGTTATTATTTTCTATTTTGATATTTTAAAATATTGATTATACACCTACAGTCACCTAGACTCAAATTATCTTATTTTTTTGTGTGATTTCAATTCTGACGTGTGACTTGACACACACACAAAATCATTTCAATAGATAGAGGTGTGAAAGTCGATGAATATGTGTATATGTGTACGATGATGATATGTGTGTATATAGAAGTGGGCGTGACCAGGGCCGGCCGATTTGACCGATTGCTCCGAATCGGGTCCGCGCCTGGCATCAGTCAATTGCTCTTGTTAAAGGCTTTTAAAGATTAGGAGATGTAAAGGGTTAACATATTTTAGTGCATCGTAACTTTAATTAACCCACTGGCGCCTATTGTGTTTGAGCTGCTTTCCAGGCATGTTTTACTATACATGTTGATATAATGATCAAATTCATTGCAACTGGAGGTCACTCACGAAGGCCGCGGGATACACATTTGAGACCAAAAGAAAAATCCGCTGCCGAGGACAAACGCAGACGGCGAAAATAAAATCTAAATCGACCACCTGCGGACAATGGTTATGCTTGCCCTGGATGTGGCAAAATATGTAGGACTCATCTGGGGCTGTACACCCACAGGAAATACTGCATTCCTCAGTAATCTTCCGACTCAAAGACAAACCATATTATTATTATTATTATTGTGGGGGGAAAAAATCTGCAGGTGGATTAAAATTAATAAAACTAACGTAACTTTTTTATTTTATTTTATTATATAATTTAGCATAGGCCCCTATTTGATTTTATTTTAAAGAAAATAGGTCTCCACCAGC
This sequence comes from Biomphalaria glabrata, assembly GCF_947242115.1. Lineage (NCBI taxonomy): Eukaryota > Metazoa > Mollusca > Gastropoda > Planorbidae > Biomphalaria > Biomphalaria glabrata. The sequence continues at coordinate 44,237,574 of NC_074717.1, forward strand.
AGCGCTAGCGAATTTACTCCCTGAGATTAACCCAGCACTGAAAGAGTTAATCAACTTCGCCGCTATTTCCAGCTAGCTTATGTATGTATATTTAAATCTTGGGTTTTGTTTGATTTTTTTTCCTCACCTCAATAACTGTAACTTGCTAAAGGGATCTGTGAAATCTCATTGGGAGCTCTGTTGAAGAACGGCAACTCTTAACGTCTTTAATTCTAGCTACCGCCCACTCATTTTTGTATGTTATTACTTGTCAGGAGGGCAGATAAAAGATGGGGGAAAACAAAATATGCGGGGGAGGATGTGTACAGATAAAAAGAGGGGAAAAAAAAAGAAAAATGTGGATCAAACAAAGGCAGTGTTTCATATGCCAGGGGAGATCATTGCTCGCCTAGCGAAAGGAAGTACTTCAAGCAGAAATCTCTGATATCCCGACATCCCACCGTCAACACCCCCTTTTACTGATAGCCGGGAGAACTTTTTTGACGCGTCTTGATATTTCAGACGTTTCCGGTAGGGGGAGACTATTGTTGGGCTCGTCTTGATAGACAGTGGACATTTATGTTGGGGTGTATACACAAATAAGAGAAAAACAGGAAAAAAATTCTTATAAACAAAGTTTATATTAAGTAATAAGTTAAAATGACATACAGAATGTATTCTTTTTTCTTTAAAGGACAAGATATCTAGATCTAGTCCTTTGGCTTTCGTATTCAAATCATGTAAGCCAGTGATGCCCAACATAAATCGACCTGCGGGCCATTTTAATTTCCGAGACTGGTGTCGCGGGCCACATTAAGGAAAGGTACAAAAATGAAATGAAATTGACCTGAAACTATTTGATAATCTTCCAATCTCTAGACGTAGTTTTACAATCTTTTTATTCAAATGGCGTCAAATTTGTTTTATATATATATATTATCATGTTCTGCCAAAAAAAAAGTAAAGTTTTTTTTTTTTTTGGATAAATTCTAGGCTACATTAAGAGTCTCATAAACGCACAAATGTTGGTCATGGTACCACTCAATCGGAGTAAAATTGATGACCCTAACGTAGGTAAAGAGACATTTTAAAACCGTTCTTTGGCCCGGGGGGGGGGGGGGGTAAGCGGATTTTATATACTTTATGCCGACATTTCGGCGGGCCGGATCTGGCCCGCGGTCCGTATTTTGTGCATCACTGATGTAAGCACTTGTGCCATTAGGGAATGGAATGGGTTGCCTGAACTAACCATGAAAACCAACGTCTTGTCTTAGCAGCGTGTAAGTCACTGATCAACATGCATGACTAGATTAACACATGAAATGCTTATGACGTAATTATGTTATTGTTTTTTTTTTAAATAACGTCTGTAATCCATAAGATAAGATAATCTCTAAACGTGACACGATGATCTAGACGAGTTCTAGATTTAGCACTTACTGTTATTTTAGACTTTATTATTAGTGACACAAACTGACAACTGTTATCAATTAGCAACTTTATCAACTTTTTTTTTTTAAATGGCGCATTTTAAATAATCATTCAAAATATATGAAGACCCCTCTTTCTTGAAGGAAATAAAGAAAAGGAACATATTACGTTGGGCTTGAAAAGATGTCAAAAAACAGGGCAACAAAAAAAAATGCTGAAACCAAAAGGCAGGCGACCCAAACGCAGACACGAATACGGTGGATTGATGATGCAGAGTTCGGGCATGGAGAGGAAAAGCTCAATGGAGATCTGAATGGAAAGATGTGTTGTACAGGATTGTAGTGTCAATGGGATGGATAGATGGAAACTGTAAAATCTTACTCGATTTTATGATGAATTGTTTTCATTTGTCTTATTTTGGGTACATATAAAGATGCGAGAAGTTTCATTTTTTTTATCGTTTAGCTACAGAAAAATCCTAGGTATCACATTTGAAGATCGCTTCACAAACCAAGAGATTAGAGGCAGGGCTACTTTCAGCGGTTGGACCCCATGATGACATGCTAACTATCGTAAAAAAAAAAAAAAAACGCAAGCTAAAAATCTAAAGCCATATTACAAGGTTTTCGAGGCTCGCAAAGACCTTCCTTCAGGGAACAGTACCAGGAAAAAGAAAAAGAGGCAGATAGAGAAGGCGATTGGAAGACAACATAAAAGAATGGACGGGCTTGCCATTGAAAGAGGTTCTAACTAAGGCAAAAGACAGAGAGGAATGGAGAAAGACCGTCGACAAATCTTGCATGGTGCCCTAATGTCCAACAGACTAAGGGATAGGTAAAGGTTTAGGTGAAAGCATAAATAGGCTGAGACATATGGAGAATACCAAAAAAACGTTATAGAAATTAAATCTGGACGCAAACGTCCGTTCAATAAATAATAAAAGCTCAGAGATGTCGGGACATTTGTAGCTTTTTATAAATCTAGATAAAGGGATACAAATTCTTAGCTAAGACGATTAATAAACCCTTTTTTTTTTCCCCTTTATTTGTTGGTTTGATGGTCAAAGCTGCGCAGGTTGGCTTTCTATACCCCGGAAATCTGGCCGTTTTGAAGGAAATCTTTCTTTTTATTATCAGCCAAATGTTTATAGAAAACTGCACCTGGGTTTTTGTTCCATCGAGATTCTGGTATTACTTACGTCAGTGGATGATTGATGTCTAGATGTTTATTAATGAAGCCGCCCCACAATGACGTAAAAGCACTTTTGTGTTATCAGTTGTATAAGTATGAGCAGGCAGGGGCAGGGCCGGAGTTACAACAGTGCGAGACTGTGCGGCCGAACTGGGCATCGCCTTTACAGAGGTCTCCACATTTAAAAAAAAAATAGAATTAAAAAAAATGCATTTTAAATATAAGAAAAATAAGGGAAATAAATTAAATTTACAAGTACTCTTTTTCTCTCTTCACGACATACTTTATATGCGTTCACAAAAATCTTATCTTATATAATACCGACGTTACTTCAAAAAAGAAGATCATTACGCCCTACACGTCATGCATTTATTCATGAATATTAACCAATGACCTAAATTCTGCTAGGTCACTGATTGTCATGGCTGGCTCAGGCAATCCTACTCAGGGCCTCCACTTACTATAATCCGGCACTGCCAGAGGCGTTGGGGAAAGTCAAGAAGATTATTATTATAGCTTTTTATATAGCGCTACTTTCATGCTTATAGCATGCTCAGAGCGCTTTTGATCCAATCTCATTTGTGGACCGGTTGGGGGGGGGGGGTATCTAGGAGTTGGTTTTCCGTGCTGCCTTTAGGCGCTCAGTAAACACAACTCTGCCCGAGTCGGGTGTCGAACCTCGAGCCCCCTTATAGCCAAACCAAGTTCAAGCGCACTTGGCCTCTCGACCACGCTTCCCATCTATGGGAAATACCATATACCAAAATGCTAAAGCGATGGAATATAATTTAAAAGTGACACACTTTTTTTTTTAATGTGGCTTATTTAGGGCTAGGCTATTAACTTTATATGATGGGTAAAAGCAGGTTATAAAAAAAAAAGTTACAAAGTTAGTTTATGTGGAAACACAAACTCAAAATCGGCCCCCGAAGTGGTCCACTCAAGCAGGTAAAAAGTTAGGTTTCAATATTTTCAGCAAGGATATCTGAAACTGCACAATGCTATCAACCACAATCTCCGCCAATGAAAAACAAAGACGTGACGTGTATTGAAAATGTTGCCGATAATATTGTGTTGTTATTAACTTGTTATGCCCACTAACGACATGGTACAACAGGGCACGGACATTTATTAATGTTAGTATTAATACATTGCTACTATTCATATGAATTCAATCAATGAACTGATTGCTATTAAAAAGTTTTATTTCAAACATACAAACATATATTTAAATATATATATATATAAATAAATAAATAAATAAATAAATAAAAAATATAAATATAAATAAATAAATAAATATATATATATATATATATGTATGTATATATATATGCATGGAGGAACAGATGCAGATGTAAGAGCCGGCATTGGTAAAGTTCGAGCAGTCTGCCATCAACTGAAGAACTTCTTGGGATAAGCACCACCATCAAGATCAGGCATTTGTCAGGCCAATGCATGACGCGTAGGACGTAATCATCTTGTTTTTTTTTTTTTAAGTAACGTCTGTATTATATAAGATAAGATATGGTAACACTACTTTATGGAGAAGAGACCTGGAGAACCACCATCACCACCTTAAAAAACATCCAGGTATTCATCAATACCTTCCTCAGGTTTATTATGATTTGCCGACCAGACAGATATCGAATAACGAACAGTATCAACGGACAAAGCAGCAGCCCATCAAAGTATATTATTATTTTTAAAACTAATTTGTAAATTAGACATATATATATATATATTTGAAAACCAAATTTAAGATAAAATTATATTAATAAGCTAGCTTGTACAGGCCCTAGAAGCTTATGGGGGGGGGGGATGGCTTTTTACCTATCCTACAGTCAGTAGCGGCCCTAGGGGGTGGCAAGTGGACCGCCCTAGGCCTGACGGGGCCCCAGGATCGTAGATTTCCTTGTTACCTCCTGCTTCGCAATCCAGATCAGTTCTCATTAAATAGGACTTGTAACTTAATATTTTGGAGTCATCTATATGATACCAATTACCATGCAAGCTCCTAACATGACATTTTGTTTCCAATACTGTTCAGTTTCGGTAAAGACAGCATATTATGAGTTGTCGATTCTACGAGGCTATCATTGTTTAACAGTTCACCTTGGCATGAATAAAAACAAGTGGACAGAAGCGACCAATTAACATCGTTTATTTCGTAAATAAACGACATCCAATATCCAATCGGATTGGAATAGGAAAACGCGTAGTTATCAAGTTTGAACCAGTTGTAAGGCTATAGTTTTTTTCTACAAGAAAGAGTCATAGGTCATTTATATTGTAACATTAATGAAATTTTTGAAAAATTGATTTTTTTCATAAAAATGTATTAAAAATTATTATAGTGGTTTTTTTTTTTTTTGTTTTTTGTTTTTTTTACTTTCGAGGGGGATACGTTTTGAGAAATAGAAATCTCCATGGTATTTAATTTCATAAACGTTGGCCTACAATATTTTTGGTTACGAACAGTATCACAAGACATCCTCTAACACTTTAATCTCCTAAATAACAATTTCCCATTCTCTTAAGAACTTTTACAAGCCAACTGTTTCTTACGTTACGACCTGTGACGGGGCAAACGAGCTTTTGGTCTACACAGGTTGCGACGTCGCATGTCATTGTTGAGGCCTACTATAATAATAATAATTTTATTTATAAAGCGCTGTTAACAAACAAAATGCAGGCTCAAGGCGATGTAAAAACATTACAAACACACTTACTATAGGCCTAACGATTGGTTTAGATTAGGCCTACTCAGGGGCGGGCTGGCTATATGGGCATTCGGGCAAATGCCCGGTGGGCCGATATCCAAATGGGCTGGTAGGACCACAGTAAGTATCTTCTTTTTTGAAACCACGTCTGTATTTTATAAGAAAAGGGCCGCATGGATGCCACTATTAAATTACTACATTTTTCATAGTATTCCTTTTTCAGGGGAAGGGGCTTCTGAGCGAATTATTTTCTTAAAATTTTTTTACAGACTCTACTAAGGCCTACTAATTTAATCAAACACATTTTCCGAAATAATGTAATAGCCTACATCGGTAGAGCTTCATCCTCTTAGGGCCTATACACTTTGCGATTAAAAAGCAACATAAAGCCTTTATTCCTTCTAAGGACATAGTGTTCACTGTAAGCATGTGTACATCTATCGATACATTATCAAATTTAACAGAATGATTTTGAGGACAGGTAGACCTAGAACTGGATGTCCATTATATAATATACAATTTATGGGCCGGATGGTTTAGAAATGCCCGGGCCGGTTTTGATACCCAGTCCACCCCTGGGCCTACTCTAGATTTAACCAGTTTATGTGCTATACAGTTATTTCGGCCAATCAGCATTCAGAAAGTTTGGCAATGACGTATTCATTATGTTCTCATATACATCGGGTGGCCGTGGGAAAACAAATGGTCCAAAAAAAAAATCATAATAGTAAATTGCAGGAGTATTTTTTTTTTTCATTTTTTCTCAAAACCCGTGAACCGTTGCATAGCCTTTCGAAAAAGTTGGATCTGCAAACGTCGAGGGACAACTGAAGCGCCTATCGCACACCTTGTTCTTAAAGAACACCACTTTGGCTTCGGCATTCGGACCGCGCATCGGGAGATAACATAACATTATTATTAGTGCAAAACGGCAAGCCAAGAAAGTTCCGTGACTGAATCCTTTTGTGACCGTCTTGGCAACTATTTGATTATTGCAAGTGTTCTGGTTCTCCTTCGTAATTAATAGTTACTTTCCGAGTTCAGCTAAGCAGAAATTATTATTATCTAGTTGGTTGATTTTTCATGCAAAATGTTTCTGAATCATTAGTTATGTTTATTAAGGTGAAATCTTTCATGCAGAACAGTCACGATACAGTATGTTTAATTAGTGAAAGGCCAATAGTAGAGTACCTACGTAAGGTACTATGTTTGGTTGCAAAAATAAGGCCTACGGTGTTAAAGGCGGACCAACCCGTTAGCGTGATGTGGTACAGTATATAAAGGCTCAGGGTCCCACATTTGACACTCGCCCAGGGCTCTGCTAAGGCCGCCTCTGTCTACAGTAGAAAGTCTGCTCCCCACATTACTACCCACAATTCATTGCCTGCTCGAACCATACTCTGAAGCTGAAGACAGTTACGTAACCTTTTTTTTCGGTACTTCTTCCCTAGTGCTATTTGAGCATGGAATGGGTTGCCTGAGCCAGCTAGGAGTAAGTCATTGGTTAACATGCATGACGCGTAGGACGTAACCATCTTCTTTTGAAATAACGTTTTATAAGATGAGATGCCCAGTGTGATTTTACTAGCTACGCTTGTCATTCGTAAAATTCTATCAATCGGCATTTTTAGAATGATAATACTCTATTTCACTGATTATTAAATTTAGATCTAAGATCTAGATATATCCGGTAAGTATTTAGAAACAAATTTAACTCTTTCTCTCCTAACTGACGATACCAGCTTTGATTCCACCAGAATGTGGTAAATAATTTCGGAGAGAAATAGTTAAGAAATTACTTGTAAGGGAAGAAACTGTTCTTATAAATGTGTGAATTAGATTAGTACGATTATGTCTCTTTCCCCCATTTAGCCTTCAAATTCTACTTCCGGTAACGAAATTTTGTATATGATACGTTATACCGCCAATCAAAATATTTTTGGGTTGCTTCATATTGAAGCAAAAATCTAATTCATCATGAAACTTGTAAGGTAAAATCTCAAACAAAATGCTATACGCTTGAACTAAGAGTACAATAGATTGTTTATTTTTTTTAAATGTAGTTTAAACTTCTGTTGTTATCGACAACAGGATGACCGGTATTAGACTATTTAAGACCCTTTGTTTACTTATTGAATAGTAAGAATTATGAAGAATTCGATCTAGACGAAGTAGTCTAGAGGATCAGAAAATGAAAGACACTTGCTTTGGTATTACCAGATCTAGAATTTCTATCAGTTTTTGTGATGTAGACTAGAATAGAATCTACCCTACTTAACTCTACTAGCCTAACTAACCACTAAAGTACTAAGACTAAATAAAGGCAAAGGAAGGAGTCTAGACTTAGACTTAGACTACAGTCTGATACACTCAGTAGACTCAGTACAGTCACAGTGGTTGTCACTTGACTTGAGTCTAGACTAGGAGAGTAGGACTAGAGACACTATCACTAGCTAAGGCTAGAGACTAGTGTTGACTAGAGTCTAGAGTAGGCTAGATAGATTTAGTAGATGAAAGATCTAGAACTTGTGTAGAGCCTCCAATGCCTCTGTCTGAGTTTAACATGGGACTTTTTTACTTTATTCTATATTGTCATTACTCAAAATTACTGGCAGCTTACTGGCTTTAGTCACTTTAGTTAGGCCTTAGCGGCTTTAGCCTTAGGCTGAGACAAGACATGAGTCATGATGAGTGACTAAGACAGTCTAGACCTCTGAATCTGATCTCACTAGATGACTAGATTTGACTAGAATGGCTAGATCACTAGAATCTAGATGATCTAAGTCTAGAATAGAATTTAGAATAGTTTGATTGAATTGTTACATTGTAGTATAGATCTAGAATCCTAATCTACACTCCAGTCAGTCCAGATCTAATCTAGCTAGAATCTATTCAAACTATTCTAAATTCTATTCCAAATGTAAACTAGATCTAGATCTATAAAAATGACACTAAAGGATAATTTTTATTTTTAATAACAAAACAATGGTCAATGCGAAAGTGTAGTCGTAAAAATCTAGTATACTGACAACAGTGAACACTGTCTAGATTAGATGATTTAATTTAGTGATTCTATCTAGATGAATAGATGACTGAACTAGCTTAGGCTTGGCATTCTTCTCTTCACAATGTAAATTTTATGAGTATTGATGAGTTCCTCAATTTAGTTTTAGTGTTGAATTTTAAAATATACAAACTTTTTTGTTTTCCTGATTTTTTTTTTCTGTATCATTAAATTTCTATTCTAGCAAAGTAGATCTACTAATTTCTACTGGGTCTAGACCTAGAAGTCTAGATAGACTTACTCTCCAAGTCCAAGGCTTAAATTTTTCATATTTTAGCACTTAGTCACTTAGCCTCCAATTGTGTAAACATACCCAGTACTGATATAGATCTAGGCGTACAGAAACCATTAGCAAAGAATAGTTTTAATTCTTGTTGGATTGGATGTTGATGTTACTCATGGTCTCACTCTACAGATTTTCAACATTTTATGACGGAGGATTCCAGCCTACAATGGCCTCTATGTGATATCAATTATCATAGAATCAGATAGATAGATATAGACATAGATCTAGATATATAATCGGTTAAAATTTAGACAAGATCTAGATCTATAGTCTAAATTCTAAATATACTAACAAATTATACGAAGCACTTTTAGATCTTGAGTTGACTAGTCTCTTAAAAATATTATTGTATTCAGAAGTAGATAAAGTAGCACATTTCTAATCCAGATATCTTTGTCTACAATAAATGTGCTAGGACAAACAAAAGTATATCAGTATTATATCTCTATACTTTATTTTCCCCCCAGCCATTGCAATATCAAAAGGCAAATAGCGTGGGGGTGTTAGGATTTTCTTCCAATCCATGTCATGTGATTAAGGTGTTTGCATCTTAAATTTTGATCTTTGTTTAATTTCTTTTAGTTCATAATGGTCTCAATTAATTAATTAGCTGCAAATAAAAATTATTGATAGCAGGATGAATTGAAACATAAGTCAACTTTAGATTTAGATGGTTCTGAAGCCTAGATTTTAGCCTGTATTATGGTCTTGAGACTAAATTGCCACTATATCTTATTGTATGGTAAGAGCATATGTATAATATGGATAGCCAACCCTAGAAAAACCAAGTTTAGTAACTTTTCATCCACAACTCTCTCTACTGTAAAAGTTTATATTTTGGGTTTTTGGCACAATGTAGGTGTCATTCCAAGACTGTAAAAAGTAAACTTACTATAACTGTGACTGTTGTATTAGAGAACAGAAGTGTGTTTTAGGCGAATTTGAATACCTTGGCAAAGATAGACTTGTAATGTAATGTACCTGTATTAGTGTATATATGTAGTTTGCATGAAAATTGCTTTAAAACTGTCTACTAAGAATGCTTGGGTATTGATTGAAATATTTGATACTGTTGTGTATAAATTTTAAAAGATTTTGAATGTAATCTTAATTTTATATAACATTTATTTTAAATTCTTGGTCATTATTTGTCTCACAGAAATGAAAAAAAAAACCTTCTATTTGCCAAATAGCTGACTCATTGTGGTCTATGTATTGTCTTGTATCTCTGTACTTTTCGAAGGTTTTTTAAAAAGTTAACTTATTGCCTTTTTGTATGGTCTTGTTACTTGGCATTTTACTTATATCTGTATATTTTCAGGTTTCTTATGAAATTGAGTCATGAAACTGTTACAATTGAACTAAAAAATGGTACTCAAGTTCATGGAACTGTTACAGGTGAGGGTTTTTAAAAACTAATACAAAGTTTTTCTTCAATTTATTTAATGCTTGATTTATAACATGTTATTAGGTCAATTAGTCCAATTTTATTGACATTTTGTCAGCTCTTTTGCTTTCTTCAATGGTCATGGCAGCTATAATGTACAATTTGTCTCAATGTTAACTGATCTGGGGCATTTTCATTTAAAATAAATTGCTTTTGAAGTCTTGCTTGCAGACATCTCTATGTTAATACTGTTGTCCTTTTAGTCTGGTTCCCTTAGCATGCTCAGCATTGAGGCTGTCTTTTGGAATTCTAGCATGCGGCAGTTGACAAAAAAAAATTAATATTAAAAGATCAACTATTTGAATTTTCCCAATCATCAGAAACAAAAAAAAACTTAACTGTTGCCTTAATGTTCCTGAAAATTATTTTTTTTAAACCATTTGATTGATTTATCAGGTGTTATGCAGAATGAACTCTCATTGGAAAGCTGTTAAGAACAAAAACCCTTTTAGTACATTTCTAATTCCATATTAGATCTATATCTATGTCATATATATGCTACGATGAGGTGCAGTGGCTGATTGGTAAAGCGTTTGGCTTCTGAACCGGAGACCGGGTTCGAATCCTGGTGAAGACTGGCATTTTTTATTTCGGAATCTTCGGGCACATCTGAATCCACCCAGCTCTAATGGGTACCTGACATTAGTTGGGGAAAAGTAAAGGCGGTTGGTCGTTGTGCTGGCCACATGACACCCTTGTTAACCATAGGCCACAGAAACAGATGACCTTTACATCATCTGCCCTATAGACCACAAGGTCTGAAAGGGGAACTTTACTTTTTTATATATGCTAGGACAAACAAAAGTATATTATATACAGATTTTTTTTGCCCCCGGCAATTGCAATACCATGGATTATTAGGATTTTAAAAAATTTCATCTATGTCATGTGATTATGACTAATAAGAGTTTATAAAGCATTAAATATTTGATCTTTCCCTATCATAGGAAACATGTAAAAACTTTTTGTTGCCGTAATGTTTCTGGATTGATTTCATCAGGTGTTGATGTCAGTATGAACACTCATTTGAAAGCTGTTAAGATGACTGTTAAGAACAAAGACCCTCAGCAGCTTGACTCTCTGAGCATTAGAGGAAACAATATCCGTTACTACATTCTCCCTGACAGCTTGCCATTGGATACATTATTGATAGATGACGCTCCACGATCAAAAGCAAGAGGGAAAAGAGAAGGTGAGGAGAAAAAAAACGCACTGCTCTTTTTTTTTTTTAAAGCTAGTCCTTAAAAATCTGAATAAATTATTCGTTTGAAACATCTTTACCAAGTTTCCTTGGTATCCAGGGTTGTTTTTACATCTCATGTTGGCTAGAACACAAGACTGAAGGCCAACGGCCATTGCACTGACCCCATTATCATGCTGTTTATATAATATGACAAATTTATATCATTAAATATTTTTAAATTGGATAAGCCATTCAGTCTCCTTTCTTTAAATGTCTCTTAGAGTTATGTTGGTTTGGACCACTAGAAGTATCAAACATATCTCTTTGGGATAACTCTAAACCTATTTTCTTTAACTCTCAATGGACACATCTTTAGCTTCATTAAAACCTTTAGACTTAGTATGCTACTCAGTCATCAAAATCTTACACACTTACTTGATGCTAATTACCCGATGCTAATAATGGGGAAAATATTAGACTTTTTAAAATTTAACAATGATGTTTTTGGAATAGATTTTAATGCTGTTAACTGGCTGTCTTTTTTTTTCTGCTAGAAATGAGTGTAGAAAGTTTGTGATTCACAGCAGGGACAATTAATTTTATGGAAAGATTTTCAATTATTTTTGTAGATTTCAACTGATTTTTCAGATATTTGTACAAAAAACATTCTGCTTAACTGAAATTAACTCTCATGGAAGAAAATTTGAAAGTAAATTACAGGCTCTAATTCTCTTGAAAATTATAAAATACAATTAGGTTAACTTAAATTTTTATAAACTTTTTCAGCACCAGTTGGAGCAAGAGGACGAGGGCGTGGTGGCCCTAGGGGACGTGGACGAGGTGGCCCAAGGGGAGGAGGTGGTGGCGGCGGTGCACGAGGTGGTGGTGGACCCAGAGGTGGGCGGCGATGATTTCATTGTCATGATTCCATTACTTGACAGCTACAATTTTATTCATCTGTACATAGATCAATTTTGTATGTAAGTAATTTGACACATTTGAATGGTTTTATGAAACATTGTTTGTAGGTTCTCATGTCGTATTCCTGTCTCGACCAGGATAGTTCTAAAAAAAAAAGCATTGGTTTATTGTTGAAGACAAATACGATTTTAATGTTTAAGTGTCATGTTTATAACATTCAATTATGTAATTTTTTGTTAAAACTTCAATTTTAGTTTCATGGGCAAAAACAATATTATTGTTATGAGAAGAATAATGTCATATTCATTTGTCTTGTATATTGTGAAACTTGTTTAATTCTTGTTGTATGTAGAATTTTTATAACTTGTTTCAATTGGATTGTCCACTATTGTTTTTAAATAAAAACAAACAAACAAAAAGCTTTGATTTGTTTAATTATTAAATAAGGTTATGAACCCTTTTCTTTAACAAACGCAAACAGGCAAGAAAATGCCATACTATAATTTATAAAAATGTACTTTAAACAACACTCACACCACCTTGCTATGCTGAGTACAGCCAACTATAGAGTATCAAGAATATAAAGTCTTAAAAAGTATTTGTATATAGTAATATAGAACTAAAGAGTCAGGTGCTAAAAATTCATGCTGTCACTGTTCTCTTAAAATCAATTCTGTAACCCACAACCATGTGAATTGTATCTTTATATATAGAGAGAAAATGTGGAGATCATGTTTCTAATAAATTATAAACTGAATCAAAAAAAAAAAAATTCTATTTCAACTTAAAAGCAACAGTAAAAAGTAAATGGTAAATATAGTTTATTGTCTGAGAATGCTCATAGCAAGTCATATTCTGTTACAATAATTATATAAAGAGAATAGAAACATTTTGCTAGTAGTTTCTGAAGATTCAAATTTGATCTGTAGCATTTCAGAAACTTAAAAATTGAATGTATATGAAGCACCTCTAAATGAGCAAAAGCTCCCAGTTTGCATCCATTTATGTTCTATAACTCACAACAAAAGTCAAATTGTTCTAACATGATAGCACTCACACCCACTAGTACAAATACCAAAACAATATCAACAAAGTCACAATAAATACATTTTTCAAAAGAGAAATTTAGCTACATTTGAACAGTTAGGACCAATTCATCACAATACCACAATAGTGATAGACAACAAGGACAAGCTTGGAAGTCGGCTATAAATGCTTTAAAAAAAACAGCTAGAAATCATGGACTTGTGAAAGTTGTTAAACAAATGCTAAGTGGTTTCTTAACACTAATCACATCCCTTTTATTGCACAATATTTTATTGTTGCTGGAAATTTGAACAAGAACTAAGCATAATGTGTCCTTATTTTCATCATTAATCATTAGCTGTAGCTATCTATACTAATTACCAGCCCCTAAACATGCATTCAGGTTATGGATTGTTTATTGGCCTACCCTAGTTGCAAATTTAATACTTTTACAACAATAATACAATAAATTTAACAGAAACAGCGTAACTTTCGATTCCAAGTCTATTGTATTATTAACTATAACTTGTAAAGATATTTTAGGTCAAACGAAACAAATAATGTAAGTTACAGTTATGTCTAAAGATAAATAATTTCATGTCATTCTTAGGGCAATAAATTGGGTAGAGGTTAAAGAGAGAGTTCAACATATTGTGAAACTAAATCGAGGGAATGTTGATACAAGGCAATGAAGAAAAACGTTGCTCCTTTATTTCATATGCATGATATAACAGACAAATGGAGGTAACAGCCACAATAAAGGATCAAAGAAAAGTACCATCACCATGAGTTGGTTTTAACAGCTGTTATTATGGACATTGTATTTTAATTTTCAGTACGTATTGATTATTATGTCATGTTATTTATAAATAAGCTAGCTTTGCAAATAATTTCCAAAAGTTTAAATTAATGTATATATATATATATTCCACAAAGAAAATACAAATTTTAAATTTAGATGGGTACAATAAATTAGTAAATTCTAGAACACATTATGAATCCAATCATAATGAGCAATAAAGAAATTAAATACTAAATAAGTAGCCTACACAGCTGTCTTTGAGAAAAAAATATTGGTCTCGTATCTTTTCCCCAACCCAAAGCTCATTTTGCTAAAATGGTGGCCCATAAGTAGCTGCTCCATGATAGGGAATAGGAGCAGTGCCTGCTGGAAGTGGGTAACCTGGAGGATAGGCAGTCATGTGGCTGACAGGGAAAGGTCTAGCAGCAGGGGCAGGTAGTTGGCCTGGCATGGGTGAATAGCTAGCAGCTATAAGAGGTGCCCCAGCCTGAAGTGGGTAATGAGATGGTGGGGCTGTTCTGGGACCCAAAGCTGCCTGGTAAGTCATTCCAGGATACTGAGCAGCAGATATGTAGGCATGGGTGGAAGTAGGGATACCTTGCAAGCTGGTGTATGGTATAGAATGGTAGGCTGGTGAGATAGTGTAAGCTGTTGGGCCTGCATTAGATACCACTGCATAGGCTTGTGGGGCAGCAGCGAAACGAGGTGCTAGTCCTGGAGGAAGTACTTGTTGGCTGGGTGGAAATCCTGAAGGAGCAAATGGACTTGGAGCTGGTACATAAATGCCTTGTTTCTCAACAGTTTGACCTGATACATTTGGACCACTATTTGGTGACAAGCCTGTGTAGTACATTTGTGGTTTCTTGGCAATATCTGAAACAGAAGTGTAACAGATAGAATTATTTAAGAATGACAGCAGTGCTTTAACAAATATAGTGTATTAAATAATGTAGCCAATATCATAAAACAGTAATGAATGTAATATAAAGCTAGTTACAATTATGATGTTCATGGAAATGTAAAGGAACGTTATAAAAATCCTATTTCAACTTATGTAGCAAACTCAAGTTTCCACAATGCAAGTTACACACCAAAGAAATATTGATTTCATTTTGTTTTTATATTATATTCACATCAAACACATTCACACAGCTATTTCCTATTTTAAGGGGAAACATTTGGTTAATAAAAAAATATCGAACATCATCAAAACTTCATTTATGACTACTAACATTTTGGGAAATACTGAAAATAAAATACCAAGGTTTAATAGAATGCTTGCAATATTTCATGAATTGCTGTGCTCAGACTGCAAATGTATCAAAACTGTTTCCTAATGAGTACCTAAGAGGTACCGGGTAAAAGGAACCTGTGTAAAAAACTGTCATGTGAATCTGTTTGGCTGTTCCAGAGATCCTAATGATAAATCATTCAGTGATATTTTTGAAAATATATGATCGATTTGGTCCTGGAGAGTTTTAAATGAGATTGTTTACCCTCTAGTGCTGTACAATGTGCAAACATGTTGCAATGGGAATTTGTAAAAAATGTTATGGATTGAGTGAAATCTTAAAGGAACTATATTTTTTGAACTTAACTATTTCACTCTATTTATTTATAGGTATAAAAAAAAAAAGTTACAGTGAAATTTCAGATAGTGAATGCCTTCAAAAGTAAACATTTCTGATAACCAAAAATTTAGTTTAAAAATTGCACAGAATACAGAACACAATCCAGATACCTAACAAGCCATGTCACCCAACCCCAAGCAGTAATTCAACCTTTTCCTCTCCACACTTCCATCCATCCAAGCCATCCCATCGCAGATTAAACAGTAAGTCTTCTTGGGTTTAGTAGGTTTATATTTTTTCTTTATGTTTATTTAACTCCATTCATATTATAACTGTTCTCATAAATTGTTGGGTTTTTTTTTGTATATAATAAATAGAACTATTTTGACAGAAACAACAATTTCATTACAAAGTAACTTATAAAAAAGTTGACCAAAATAATTCAGAAACTCTAATACTACAGTTGGTAACGAAAAGGACTTACTTTTTTACTATTTTGTCAACCACATCAGTGTTAATATAAGTTTAAAAAACGTATTATCTCTGATGGGGAACATCTGAAAGTAAAAGAGAAAAAAAAATTAGATACAACTTTATAAAACAAGATTATGAAAGTTTTTATATAGGTTTTTTTAGTCAATTTTCTGTCTTATTTGGCTTGTAGGATTCAATCAAGGTTGAAACAGGGTCATCAAACAGGTTCATACTAGGTGTGATTTTTTACCTTTACCTATCCCTTAGTCTGTTGGACCGTTTATTTCCATGGGGTGCGCTAGCAATGTCAGAAATGACTTCGTAGAGATATGCAGGAACCTTATTCTACATTATCATGGAATATTGCCATAAAGTTTCTTGATCTAATTGCATTTTTAAAAAAAATTATAGATATTCATACTAGATCTATCATCTAGTAGTAGTGACGTAGTGGAAAGAGGTTTCAGAATGATCGCCTATATTCTAGATCTAATTAGACTAATAATAATCATACATGAAAAAGAAAAGATTAAACCTAACTATCCTAATTCTAATAGTATATAGTCTAGATCTAGATTCTAATAGTCTAGATCTAGACTCAAGATTTAAAATTTAAGTCGAGTGTTGAAAGTTTATTATTGCATGAGGTTCATATCTCTCACAGCAAGTCAAGCTTTTATTGTTTTGTAAATAAATACAAATGTGAACCTGATTGCTGAAGCTATGAATAATGCATACATATGACATGTATGTGATATTTATAAAAAGCCTTAAAGGCAGCACTAGTGAACTAATTGACTGCTGGGGTAATATTTGTATACCGCACCAGTACTTGGTAATTGACTTGGATCAGAAAGATGTTTATTAGATATTTCTATAATCTAGAGGTTTGTTCACTTAGCACTACCTTTCTGCTAGACAGTGTTGTATCAGGAGTCGGTGCAGTCCTTAGTGGCTTTGTTTAGCTATATTTATTACACTATTTTCTCTCATTGAAAATTTGGTCTACAGTGCTGCCTAGAATATAGTATGTATAGTTATAGTCTTTATTATATATCTATGTGATAATAATAAGACTTAAGACTGCTTTATTAATCCTTTATGGAAATTTGTTGTGATTACTAACAACTCTTTTCTCAAATAAAAACTACACAACAGTGAACAGAAACATTCACATAAATAGAAAAGAATAGAATAACAAGTGAGTACACACAGACTTCTTTATCCTTTTCTTTTTTCAAACAAGTAGTGCGGATACAGTCTGACCAAGTGAGGAACAAATGAGCATTCATTTTTTTTTTGCTTTGTTCTTGGCAATTTAATGTAATTGTAATCTATAAATAATATTATAATTATATAGATCTAGAGGTCTAATATGTAATGTGTGTCACAATAGTTTCTGAAATATTCACATTTTGAATCAATAATAATCATAAATTTGGTGTGGAAAGCATTGTTCACCCTCTTTCATTCTATTACACATTTGTTGGTATAGGCTAATATAATATCTAAGATCAATTTAATTATATTTTTTGGTGCAACTACATATAGATCTAGATCTACATTTATTAATTATTAGTTATTAGTAGCTAGGTGAAAAAACTTGGAAGTAAAAAACTACAGATAATTTAGAGATTGCGTTTTTGATGTTTTTTTTACATAGGCCGTACTTGGAAATTTATTACACTTTTGAATGAAATGTGAGGAGTTTTAAAGTTGTGTTATCGATTACTTTAGACAATGGCCTAATTAATGCTTAATCACGATTATTTTTAGTCATATATTATATATCTTTTTAAAATTTATTATCAAAAATACCCCTTTTATGTTTTTAGCAATGCAGGGTCCAGGAAAATAATCAAACATTAATATTTTTTTTTACACTAGATATTATGCCTGGCTATAATTCTACCAAGTTTTATCATGATATCTAATGCGCATCATATCGAAACATTGAAAATATGATTAGCATTGTTGGCTATGGGATATACAGTTTTTGATAAAGAAATTTCATTATAGACATATTTTAAACCACTTCAGGCCATGTAAGGCCTAATATTCTGGATATATTCAAATAGTTTATGTGTATTAAACACATGCACATAGATTTTAAAGCACATTTGAAAAAAAAATTGTTTCATGTGATTTTGATCCCACTTTTAAAATATTTTGTTATTTTCAACACGCCTTTTGTCCACACCCCTCTGACATTTCTTGTAGTGTTGTAGCTATAGATCCGATAATTTATTTATTTCATCAATATTTACATTCTAAACAAGTGAAGTTCATAAATATAAATGAAATCAGAATTGTGAGCTACAAATTTACTACTAATACTAGATCTACTATTAAAAAATTTCTTATTTAATAAGTACCAGTAGATCTCTATCATCTATGAAACTCAATTCCAACTTTTTAACTTTTGATCTGGAGGTGTGTCTCTTCCAGCTTAGCCAGCAAGACGCTCTCAACTTATTTGTTTCATATTAGGTCAAAACGCCACGAAAAAAATCATAACTTTCTAACTGTTAAACATACAGTCATAATTTAAACACCATTGGAAAGATCTTTTAAAGTATTTTAATGATGTACAAACGAAAAATTGTTTTTTCAAAGACAATTTTTTTATTTCACCTCCCTATTATTAGGGCTTATTAACTTATTAGGCCTTATTAGGGAATTAGGTCTAGGCACCGCTAGGCTAATCTAAATTATTTCTAAATCTTTCATGATTAATCTGAGCCAACTCTAGACTAGAAATATAATTTATAATTTATACTTTTATAGATCTATCATCTACTAGTACTAAAGTCTAGTAAAGTTAAAGTTTAGTCTTAAGTCTAAAGACAAGTTAAAGTCACTTTAAACTACTTTAATTTAAAGTGACTTAGGTCTTAGTCTAACTAAAGTTAAAGTAACAGAGTAACACTTACACTACTTACACTGACTTATAATTATAATACACTAATACTAGTACTAGATCTAGATCTAATTATTCTAATAGTTACATAGTAATATAATAATGACTAATTACTAACAAGCAGTACTGAGTAATAGCAATGCCATGGTAACAAACTATACTATAGTCTAATAGAATAATTATAGATTGATAGAAAAGATCTAGATTAGATTCTATTCCTAGACTAGATCTAGTGATTCTAGTCTAGTCACTATTTCTCACTAGTCTGATAATAATAATTATACTTATAGTAAGTTATAGTCGTCTTGAAAAGTCAGAAAAGTCTAGATTACTCTCGTCTCTAGTCAGTCTTTAGTCACTAAAGACTCTAATTTAGGTAGTCTAAGTTACTCTAAAAACTTAGAAGTTCTAGATCTAACTCTAGCTAAGACTTTGACTAGACATCTACAGTCATCTACTAACTACTGATCTAGACTAGATAGAACTGATAGATAGATCTACTAGATTCTAGTCATTCTAGATCTATTAGATTTAGTCAATTTAGTTACAATTTAGTAGGTCTAACTAGTCTAACTCTAAGAGTAAGACTAAGTAGTAGATTCATCATTTAAGTCTTTATTAAGTCTAGTCGAGTATTTCATTGAATAACTTATAAAATAGAATCTTTTATATAGTAGTTTATTTAATTCGGACATTACATGAATTCGGACATTCTCTGTTTTTTGTGGTCATTAAATAATTATTTTAATATGTATTATAAAACTAGCGCGCTGTGTAATGTGCTTGTCCATTTTCCAATGATTCCAACCCAATTTCCTTCCATTTAGCTGTCTTTTTGTGTAAGAAAAACGAATTTCAAATTTGTTAGTCAGGTTGTTGTTTTTTCCTATGTTACCCGGATGACTTTACCTCTGCCTAGAGTTAAGACTATATTTTTTGATTGGCTGAGTCTATACTAATGAGCCCGGCAATATTTATTCTGTTTTTGGAGCTAATTTATTTGATTCATAAGCCAAGTTTTCTATTTCCATACCAAAAAAAAATTAATACGGTCTCCGAATTAAATTACGATTTTCTTACCAAAATTTATTTCGGACAGCCAGTTTTGGACATCAATAAAAATGATCTTATATTATATTTGTTCGTTTGTTGTTGTTTTTTTTAATAGAGAATAAATGGGCAAATGTTTGGAGTGAGCTTGGTACATTGAATGAAGTTAAATGCTTAGATCTAGACCTACTAGATAGATCTAGATTTATATAGAGAGAATATAGAGGATGCAGTTAGGCAAGAATGGCTATCGTAACCTGTAGGGGCCTACTATACTACAAAAGATCATCTGTATTAGAAATTTATTAAATTAATAAACAAAAAAAAATCACAAACATTCAACACACATCTAATCATGCAAACCCCAAACATTCAACACACATAAAATAAACAAACATAAAATAAGTCTAAAAGTCGGTGCAGAAATCACTATTCCAGTGACCTAATTTTGGTAGAATAAGTGTGTTCATATTTTTATTTTTTGTGTTCTTATTTATCATAATTTATGCATAGTTTGAAAACATCGTAATGATTTCATGTGAGGCCCGCCGGTGAGGGGCTATGCCTGGGGATCTTAAAATTTGGTTAATGTTAATATAGAATTAAAATCTGAGTTTAGTTGATGCCTAAATATAGAGACTGTCCGAAATAAATTATGGTGTCCGGAATCAAATAATGTGGGTCAAATGTGTCCGAATTAAATGAAAACACACTGCCTCTTTGACCTTAAATATAATAACAAATATAGTATATAGGTTTGGGGAACACATATAAGTAGTCATCCTTATTCTCCTTTAACTTATGAAGATTTTGATACGTCATTTTCTTTTCTATGTCAAACCATTGTAAATTAATGCGCTGTCAAAGTCAAACTTTCAAATTTGGGCCTATAAAAAACGAATATAGGTGTCCGAATAGCATGATAAACTACTCTCTAGATTGACTAGAATCTAGATCTACTAGATTTATCATCTACATAAGTTACTTACATGGCTAAAGCTGTGTTGCGTTGATAGAATGAAGATCTAGAAATAAATTAAATAGATCTAGTCTAGATCTACAGGTTTAAATCCAGATTCTAGATCTAGATCTAATTAGCTTACTTTCTTTATCTTAATTTTTTTAAGAAAACAACAATGGCGACATATTTGATATTAAGAGCAGGCCTGCAGACAATAAAACGAAAAAAAAAGGCGATTGGTTACTTTATTACTAGATCTAGATATTAGCCTCGCAGTATATCATTAAAAACTCGTAGCGCAAAAACATTCATAATTTACTAGTTTAGATCATCTGATCTAGATTTAGAAGTCTATTCTAGTTATAAAATTCTAAATTGTACCGTAACAGAAACTATGTACATTTACATTAGCACAGTACTAGTAGCGTGACAGTGCAACTAGCTAGGGCGTCTAGGGTTACCAGATGTCCGTCGAAAGGAGGTCATGTCCTCCTTTTTGGGGTCTTGTCCTCATTCGTCATGCATTGGCATTAAGTGTGAAAATGTCCGACTTTTACTCAGTTGTTTATTACAATTATACATTCATATTATCTGTCAAACTGGCTCAGAAAGGGAAGAAAAAAAAAGATTTAACAATTTCTAACCAAGGCTATTACATAGAAAACTGCTTCTCAGATCTGTAACTTTTCATTTGCTATGATGGTGTGATTTGCACTTCGGACTGTCGTCACTATGATCTAGAGTTCAAATCCTGCCCGCCTTCATTTCCAGCCGTCCTGCAGGAGCTTTGGTCTAGCTAGGACGTAGTCATCTTTTATTTATGAAGGAGCGTCCGAAACGTGTAAATAGCAAAATATAAAGAAATTCCTTTTAAAAACTTATGTAAAGGGGAAGAACTCCGCCCTTAAAACTATATCTATTTATAATGCACAAGCTATTTCCCTCATTCGATATCAGACAAAATAATTTTTAAACTCATTTCCATAAAAAAATCTTGCTATTGAGTCAATGATAGGCTACAAGAACGAAGGATTTTTCCATATTAAGCATACTTTTATAGAAACATTCTGTTGGCACACATTCCGGAGGATATTCCAGCTACCCGTCGCCTCAGCGTGGCCCTCCGGTGGAAACGTCCAGCGGTGGAACTGGATAGGCAAAGAACGAGTAGCGAACCAGGCCTTCTAGCAGGTCTCCCTGGGTGAGCTTTTTTTTTTTTTTTATCTCACTCGGGGTGGGGATGGAACAAGTAACCTGCAACCCAGTCCAAAAAGTCCGCCACGCCGTTCCACAAGGGGGTCGTCATCAGTACCAGGAGACTGGAGTGGCGACCTTCGCACGGAATTGTGGCGGTTACAGTATAGGAATATGAGACAAGCTCCACGCAGTTAGCATTGTCCTCGACCACTTATAGCGAGTGGTATGAGAGCGGGGGCGGTGCGCTGTGTACACGGCACGGTCCGGTCTGGCCCATTCAACCGATATGGCCGTCTACCGTTGGGAGCCCTCAGACAGGACAGGGGTGAATTGCCCCATGTCCAGGCCTGGTGGTTGGATAAAAGCCTTTCTAACCATCAACGGGATAATGGCGCCTCCGGCGCCGATTCCCTACTGGACTTCATCGAAGGTTGGCACACATTTCCTTCTGCTTTTGAATACTGCAACTATCTTATCTTATAAAATACAGACGTTACTTCAAAAAAAGATATGTCAATCTAGGTAGAGTGTCACGCGGTGCGGCCAGCACCTCCCCCCGCTCCTCCCTTATGACACCACTGGTTTACTATTTTATTGGATAATAAAGCAGGATTTTTTTTTAATTTCATTTTCAATTCTTACGAAAGCACCGGCGCACTAAATGTTTGTTTGTTTGTAAAATGTTTTACATGTTTCGGATGTTCCTTCAGGGTTGAAGATAGTTTACTTCCTAGTCCAAACCTCCCGCAGGACGACGGGGGATGGGAGCGGGCAGGGTTTGAACCCTCGACCGTCGATAAATCCGAACGACAGTCCAGCGTGCAAACCGCACCACCAGGCAGCCATCCACTATTAAGGACAAGGACAGACTTTTAATAGAGAGACATCTGCCTAAAGTGACTAGCAATAGTCAAGAGATATTCTGAGGTGTCTGGACCTAAAGAGCCATCCTTAATCATGCTGCCTTGAGAACTGGATTGTGGGCCTGGATCCAAGCTGGGAAGTAGGACTACTGGTCGAACTTTCTCCGTATAAGGACTATAATATAGATAGACTGTGTGTGAAAGCTTGAAGTCTCTTTCTGTGTTTTCGTCCATTCTTATAAATATACCTAGGTCACACTGGCCCACACTAGGTGTTATATTAGGCTAAATGAAAAATTGTCATGTAATCCCCATATTGATGAAACTATTGTCACACTAGGTGTTATATTAGGCTAAATGAAAAATTGTCATGTAATCTCCATATTGATGAAACTATTGTCACACTAGGTGTTATACTAAGCTGAATGAAAAATTATCATGTAATCCCCATATTGATAAAATTATTTACAAAATCCAACAAAGCATTTGGATTTATTAAAATAAATTCCTACAAATCAAACAAGAACATAAAACTAAAATGTTATTTAACCATGCTTATATGCATACTCTGTTTCAGTGTTTGGGACCCCTCAACTCAAGAAAACATTAAGAAACTGAAACAGACACAAAATAGGCCCTAAGATAAGATAAGAAACCTCGTTGAGTTAAGTAGTAGTAGCCTAGGGCTGTTTAATTAAGTTGGTAGGGCGTCGTGCTATTACCGCGAATGTTGTGGGTTCAATTCCTATACTGTCAAATGTGTCTATAGGCTACTATCCTATATGAATTGATTGTTTAAAATGTATTAGGCCTGCTTATCTTTTAGAATCTGTCTATGTATGAAAATGGAAATCGGTCTACCTAACCAAAATAGGCCTAATTGATAATAGAATACAGTCTAGAGCAGTGATTCCCAAAGTGGTCTATATAGACCTCCAGGAGTCTACGAAGACTTCCAAGGGGTCTACGAAAGTGAAAAAGTAAATTGGGGGTCAATGTGATGTGCAAAGGGGTCTATGATAATGAATCTCATTTCAGCAGGTCATGACTTTAATTTTGATATCCCGTTAATGGAATTATTTTATACACACATTTATGATTTGTTCCTTACTAAATGCTAGGATGAAAAAAAAATGTTGTATTTAATTTAATAACTCTATTTAAATAGCTTAACTTTGTCAGTTTGTAACTTTAATAAGAAAAAATGTAGACTGTACAGCGTCGAGTATTTGAAATTGGAGTTCATTCATTCCTAGTCAAACAAACAATTGTTAATGCGCCTTTTTTATGACGCTATGAAACCAGTCAAGCTGGAGGATCATTTGAGACGATGCCACCCTGATAATAAAGATAAAGGTTTGAAAAACTTTCGAACACTCAAAGATAAAGTTTAGAATAGACCCACTAAATCTCGATCGACATCCTATAGTAAGATGACTTATAAGTTATAACAGTAAAAGCTGCTGATTCTTCTTACTTATTATTATTTAGGAGGATACAGTTGACTAGACCAGTATCTGTGATGAACTGCACAGTGGTTTCCAGATTAGGCAGCTCTCCATAGAGTTTCTCTTCTATGATGGTGTTTTGGGGCCAGTGTCTTATTCGAGACTTTTGATAAAGAATACAGGACATAGACAGTATTTTTCGGTGAGAATCCACAATGGCTAATTCCAATTTTCAGCTTCAGGAACATGTGTTGTGTGATGTTGCTAGTTCAGGCTGTCTTGAAGTCAACCAATTACTCTGCAATCGTTTGGGTGTAATTGTTCGGGTGTATTACGTGTAGTTGACCAACAACACAAACAAGAACTGGCACATCGATTGTAACAGGTGAAGAGATGTAGTCAACGATGATGAACAAGTTAATATATATTTATTATGATAAAAGGCCACAGTAGAAGTCTCTGTCACTAAACACGTCGTTACCCTGGAGTGTTCTAACGCTAACTGATTTTCCGGTCTCTAACCCAACATATCCCAAACGTCACTAGTCCCGTTCAATATGCGTCTACTATGGTGCGTCGCTAAATAACTAAAATAACTAACCTATATAAATAAGGTGTCTAACAGATTCCTCCCCCCCTTGAAAAAAAAATATGTCAATATTTTTCCACTACTGTCAAGTCTTACAAGGGCATTTTCAATTTAAGGGGAAGACCACAAACATAAAATCTTGACATCTTCATCTTGACATCTTCATCTTGACAGTTCCTCATATACATGTCAATGTTCATAACAGTTCATAACATTCCAAAATCATCTTCATTGTTACACAGTTCATCATGGAGGAAAATGTGGCATCTTATGGGCATGTCCTACACATCTCAAATGTTCTTCACTGGCAGTAATCTGATAAAATACAATATTTCAAAAAAACAATTATAAACTTTATTTACACATTCAATAAATTTTTTCTTACCACCCTTTTATACGCTTTTGTCCATTTTTCTTTTATACTCACCCTTTTCCATAGAACTAACTTTCGTCAATGATATATGAAATGATTCACACAAAAAAAAATATCCATACTTACTTTTAAATGCTTAACATCAACTTTACTTATCTCCCTTTTCATAACATATAAATGGTGTCAATATATTAATATATATTACATAATCAATATAATCATAGTTTATTTACAAAACTGTTTCACTTCAATGTCATTCTAGACAATAAATCAGCTACAATATTCACAGCTCCACTAATAGCTTTCACTTCAAATTTATACTCCTGTAGTGCTAAGAACCATCTATAAACACGACTGTTTTTCATGCTCTTTTGTTGTATATACTGAATAGGTTTATGATCAGTTAATAATATGAATTTCCTTCCTATTAAATAGCTCTCTAGCTTAGTAATTACCCATATTACAGCTAAGGCTTCTCTTTCAATGACACTATATTTTTTCTCTGCCTCTGACAATTTTCTACTTACATATAATATAGGATGTAAGTTATCATAGTTCTGCATTAAACAACCACCAATAGCATTACCAGATGCATCAGTTGTGACATAAAATATTTTGTCTTTATCAGGTAGTCTTAATATTAGTTCATGACTAAAAACATCTTTAATTCTGTCAATAGCTTTCACACATTCCTCATTACAAACTACTTTTTGAGGTTTTCCTTTTTTAAGTAAGTCATTTAGTGGATTCACTATTTCTGCTAAGTTCTTTATAAACTTTCTGTAATACTTTACTATTCCTAATATGCTTTTAATTTGTCTTTTTGTTGTAGGTATTTCAATATTAAGTACTTTCTTTATGTTATCTTCAATAGGGCTAATCATGTTGTTATTTACTTTATGTCCTAAGAAAATTATTTCCTCCAATCCTATTTCTACTTTTTCTGCTTGAATTGTAAGTCCACTTTCTTTTATTATTTTGAATACTTCTTTTACATCTACCAAATGTTCCTCCCAACTATTATTAAAAATACATATGTCATCCAAATAGCAAATAACATTTTCTTTGTTTCCAATTATCATGTTCATCATTCTATTAAATGTGGCAGGTGCATTTACTAATCCAAAACTCATATAATTCCATTGAAAAATACCATATGGTGTTACAAATGCTGTGTAAGGTTTTGCATTTTCTGTTAAAGGTATTTGCCAATAACCTTTAGTTAAATCCAATTTAGTAAAAAATTTTGCTCCATTTAATTTATGTAAACTATCCTCTATATTTGGCATTGGATATGGGTCAAATTCTGTGATGTTGTTAAGTTTCCTATAATCAATACATAACCTTATATCTCCATTCTTCTTTTTGGCTATCACAATTGGTGAAGCATAAGGAGATGTTGATGGCTCAATTATACCTGATTCTAGTAAATTGTCTATTTCTTTCTTTACTTTGTCTTGTAAATGTAACGGTATTCTATATGGCTTAAGCTTGATAGGTTTTGTGTCTGTTACTTTAATGTCATGTTTAATAATATTTGTTTTTCCTGGTATGCTGGAAAAAATTTCTTTGTATTCCTGTATTATTTTAGTTATGTCTTTTGACTTTTCCTTAGTTAGATTATTAAGATTAATCTTTTGCCAAGTTTGATTCTCTTTTGTTTCTATTACAGGTATTTCCTTAATATCATTTTCATTGTGATTTTCATTTGTTATTATCATCAAGCATTCTTCTCTTTCTGAAAATTTATTTTCTATTTCCTCCTGAATGTTTTGTATTAACTCATCTTCTCTATCATGATACAGTTTCAAATTATTTATGTGATATGTTTTAATTTTCCCATTTATTTCAATTTGACAATTCACATCATTAATTTGTTTTATCACCTTAAATGGACCTTTCCATTGTTTACCAATTTTATTTTTCAGGTCATTTATCAATATTAATACATTGTTTCCTACTTCTAGTGTTTTCAATTGTCTTTTCTTATTTAGATTCTCATGAGCACTTTGTTTGTACTTCTTATTGTTGTTATATGCTTGAGTCCATATTTCTTTCAATTCTGTTGTGATTGTTGTTTCACTGTCATTATTTAATTTATTCTCATTGTCTATTAGATTTTCTTTAAAAACATCTAATTCATCTCTGGGTTTTCTTCCATGTATTATTTCATATGGTGAAAATTGTGTTGCTTCATGGATGTTGTTTCTATGAGCAAATAGTACATAGTTAATGTAATGATCCCACTTGTTCTGATTATTCTGAATTATCTTTGTTAGTGATCTTTTTAATGATCCACCATATCGTTCACATAAACCGTTACTCTCCGGGTGGTAAACCGAAGAGTATATGTGTTGTATATTGTATTGTTTAGTCCATTTCTTAAATTGTTCTGACTTAAACTGAGATCCCTGATCACTCAATATAATTTTAGGTATACCATGTCTTGTAATTACTTTTTGAGTTATGGCATTAATGATATTTTCTGCACTTGTATTTGATAATGGGATTGCCTCTGGGTATCTACTAAACATGTCTATTACTGTTAGAATGTATTTGTTATTATTTTCAGTTTGAATTAAAGGACCTATTAAATCAATAGATACTTTCTGAAATGGTGCTGTAGGTTCATCCATTTCTTGAATAGGTGCTTTATTCACTAGACTTTTGTTAGATCTCTTTTGACATATGTCACATGAGTTTATGTATTTGTTGATTGTTGCTTTCATTTTGGGCCAAAATACTTGTTTTGACAAATTCCTATAACATTTCTTTACTCCCCTATGTGCTGCTAAATTATTATCATGTGTCATGATTAAAACATCTTTCCAATATTTCTGTGGTAAGACAAGTTGTTTTATTTTCTTATTATCATTACTTGTTTGTCTAAACAATATTTTATTCTCTATGCAAAATTTCTCCATTGGATTATTATTGTTTTTATCTGATATTCTCGAATAAATTTTCCCAATAATATTGTCATTCATTTGTTCTAATGCAAATGTGGGTGTTGTTTCTTTTTCACTTTGAAATATTTGTGTTTCAAGACTATTTTGTGTTTCATTTTCTATCTCTCTTTCCTTAACATCTGTATTTTCTATTTGTATTACATTACTGGTTTCTTTTTCTTTATCATTACTTATTACATTTATTGTATTTTCCTGTTTCTCATCTTTTTTATCCATTGATCTTGTTATTATCATACTTGTTATATTTTGTGTTTCTATGTTTTCATGATTTTGTCTTATGTTTTTGTATTTGTTTTGCCAGTCTTCTAATTCTTTTCTTGAACATTCTTTAACTCCTTTTATGTTTCCTACTAACATATCATATCTCATTTCTGGTATTGCAATGCCATCACAATAACCAGTGAAAAATGGAGTTTCAATGTATACCCTTATAGCTTTAAATTCCCTTACAGTGCCATCTGCTAATTCTACTTTCCTAGTAAACCCTTTATACCAATGAGGTTTGACAAATTTAGTTTTTACTGCCAAGGTGTTACAACCTGAATCCCTGATTAATTCCACCGGAATTCTATCTACAAACCCTGGGTACACTGCAAAATTGTTCCTATTTCCTTCCATGAAATATATCCTATCTGTACCTTTATTTTTGTATTCCCTACTGTAACTCCTATTTCTATAATTTCCCCTGTCATTCCTATCTCTACTCCTATATCTACTGTTATTTTGTTCATTGTATCTATTTCTACTTCCAGACCTACTATTCCCTCTTCTACAGTTAGCTGCTATATGACCTTTTCCTTGACATTTAAAACAGGTTATTTCACTATATTTTCTATTTCCACTATTTGATCTGTTTCTATTTCTACTTCTATCAACATTTTCTTTGGTGTATCCTATTAAATCTACTTTGCTCTTATCCCTATCAGAAAATGGTTTATTTGGATAGGCATTTTTGTATACTCTCATTATCTCTGTTATTTCATCTATAGTTTTTGGGTTTCTTTCTCTAATAAAAGATTGTAATTGAGGATCACATTTATTTACAAAGTTGTCCACTAGAATAAAATTTTTTAATCCTTCATAAGAGTTATTCACTTTTTCTAATTTTACCCACTTATTGAAGAAATCCTTTTCCATATTAATGGTGGTTTGGGGTTCTATTCCTAATGATGGTATATTGTCAAAATATTTCTTTCTAAAAGTTGTAGCATTATGACCATATGCATTCAATAATTCTCTTTTTAAAACCTGATAGCTATCATCAATATGATGGTCATGATTTTGGCATATTGTTAGAGCTTGACCATGAACAAAGTCTATCAGTATTTCAGACCATTCTTCTTCAGGCATATTAAATGTAGACATTTTTGCCTCATATCTTTTCAGAAAATCACCAATGTCATCCTTCTGTTCATCAAAACTTTGTATTTTTCTCTTTAGCCATGTTTGTGAATTAGGGTTGTCTCTTTGAGTGGTATAATTATTTGAGTTATTAGTGTTATTTCCTTGTTCAGTTTGGGCTCTGGCTTGTGCTGCATCCAATCTCATCTTCTCCATTTTAGCTTCATGTTCTCGGTCCTCTTTTTGCTTCTCATATTCTTCCTTTCTGATCCTATCTTGTCTCTCTATCTCTTGTCTTTGACGTTCTTCTTGTCTTTCTATCTCTTGTCTTTGACGTTCTTCTTGTCTTTCTATCTCTTGTCTTTGACGTTCTGTTTCCTCCTTCACAACTTGCTGTACATAAGCTGCTAAGTCCTTTCCTTTTAACTCCATGGCCTTTCCATCCTGCATAGCTGTTTCCTTAACCTCCTTAAGGTCCACATATGATGATGTAGCCATTGTGTTTTATATTTTATATATATTTTTCCTTAGCCTATATTGGTTATGGCTATACTTTAAAAGTTTTTACACACTTTTATACCAGTTTTAAGTGTTATGTCTCTATCTATAGATTTAGTAAATGTGTAAATCTAGTCTGAGTTATTATGGTTATATTCAAATCTGTATATTAGGTCCAGTATTACACACAAATTTAAATCTAGTATATTATAGTATGTATAATAATACTATTTAGATCTATAGTTATCAAGAGCACTATGACTTTTAGATCTAGTATGAATAACTATGATCAATTTTAAAACCTGGTATGACTGAAGTCACAGTGAAGTGTTTAGAGTAAATTCAAAGACTGTCTAGAGTCTATATCTAGAGTAGATTATGGTTCTATTTAACCATACGAAACAAATATGTGTATACAATGTCAAATATATCTTCAACAAGATACATATATCTAGAATGTACTACCTTCATTCATCTTTCAATTAATAATATTTCAAATTAGAGTCTAGATGATTAAATTGTACCAAAGAGATGTACAACAATTTGCAGATCTAAATTTAGCCAGACGATAGTGTTTGACTACATAGCCAGTTTCGGCATTATTCTCATGGCAAAATCATATTTGATTTTAACCGCTCAAACTAAAATTATTTTAGTCTGATTCACAATGAAAGAATCCTACCCGCACTTTCTATCATTAAGTGAAAAAAAAATACAGATCTAATTAAATTAATAAAAATAAATAATTTAAAATAATATAAACAAATGAAATAATTAAATGAGACTATCACTATGGGTTGGGATGTGACAATATGGCACACAATGATAACGTCACGAAGTAACCAGGCAACAACGGATATGACGTTTGCACAAACAAAACAAATTACAACCCTAAACGTATAATATAGCTTTTCATCTAAATTACGTCTTCTACCCCGACGGGTTTTAAGGCGCACCACCTGATTTTACTCAGGCTAACGTACCAAATTTAGACAAAATCTATTTCTAAGGGCAATCTAAACATATACTAATAAGAAAAATGGCACTTAGCTTTTGATAAGAAAGATCCCTTTGTTCGGACTCCCGAATATGTTAGATCACAACAAATTCCACTGCCTCTCTTCCAGTTCTGACTCTGTTCTCCGGTGCTACCAGTATCCCACGTAATGCCACAGATGTCCTGATATGCCACAGCAAAATGTTCCAGTTTCTTTGACGACTGTTGATGACCGTATGTGTAGTTCCGACGACTTTGTATACACAGTTACTGACGAATAAGTTAACGGTTCTTCTAGCGATGACTTGACTTGTGTAGATGATTACTGACAAATAACAGTCTCTTGACGGCAACTTGATCTGGACGACTGACGAATAACGAATTTCTTGACGATGACTTGATCTGGGCTGACGAATAACGGCTTTCTTGACGATGGCTTGATCTGGGCTGACGAATAACGACTTTCTCGACGATGACTTGATCTGGGCTGACGAATAACGGTTCTCTAAAATAGTTCACTGCTTCTGCTGCTACTCTGGTAGTACGACGAAGTTTGCTGTTGTACTCTGCTTCACTAGACCAAACTGTCCAATGTAGACTAGGTGAGACCAAGGTCACCTCCGACGACGTTCCGTTATACGACTAACGGTTTTCAACGAAATTAAGTGGATGTAGCTGTTTCCACAACTTCACTGCTAACAAGTCTAGATATGGTCTAGACCGACGAATACTAGATATATCAATGTTCAGTACTGATAAAGATTACTTCACTAACCTTCCAAAGGTTAAACACAGTGACCGTTATAAACGTGGCAAGCAACCGGTTCAATGAGCAAACTGCTCCACAAGAATCTCTCCAAGGGTAAGACGACAGAGCGATTTCGATTTAGTTAGCTACCAAACTTGTAGTACTCACAATACTTCTGACAGCGGGCAAACTGTCCTTCTCGAAACTGACGAGGTAAAACTTGATACTCAATGTGGCTCCTATGACGAAGAAAAAATATGTCCAACAGGTTCACTAACGATCTCTCACCCGTTATGAATGAACGGTTTCTCTGGTTGTAGGTCGGTTCAGCATATGAAGATCAGGCGTTGCGATGATTACGGTCCTGACGAAGGTCACCCTGAGTTAACGGCTCGTTGAACGTGCGATCAAACAGGCGACGACTGTATGTAGATCTAGAACAAAGTCACTCTGCGATACTGCTGTGTTCAGCCGTACTCCGATGAAATCTTATCTTCGAGTGCACGACCCTCACCTGAGTAAACGTTCTGCTTCGAGGTCCGGTTCGATGTTCAGACTTCGGGCGTCGGGGTTCGCCACTGTGATGTTGCTAGTTCAGGCTGTCTTGAAGTCAACCAATTACTCTGCAATCGTTTGGGTGTAATTGTTCGGGTGTATTACGTGTAGTTGACCAACAACACAAACAAGAACTGGCACATCGATTGTAACAGGTGAAGAGATGTAGTCAACGATGATGAACAAGTTAATATATATTTATTATGATAAAAGGCCACAGTAGAAGTCTCTGTCACTAAACACGTCGTTACCCTGGAGTGTTCTAACGCTAACTGATTTTCCGGTCTCTAACCCAACATATCCCAAACGTCACTAGTCCCGTTCAATATGCGTCTACTATGGTGCGTCGCTAAATAACTAAAATAACTAACCTATATAAATAAGGTGTCTAACAGTTGTCTCATTCTTATGTGAAAAATTAATCGTTGGTCGTATGGGGATAGTTTATAATAGGCGTCGTCCTTTTTGTAATTCGGATGATAGTTTGTCCATTTCTCGTTTTTTCTATTCACTATTAGTTTCTTCATTTGAGTAATTACTTCTTCTCGTCCAAACTCTTGACGGAAGAAGAGAATTATATATATATATAGATAATAGATGATACTTAGGGCAAATTAATATTTAATGTTTGGAAGGACAACTCCATAGAACAGCAAATCCTTAAAGGAAATCTCATCTCCGAAGCGAGGGATGGTGAGCTTGCAAACCCTTTATAGCAAAACGTTTCCTGTCTGTTTGTTGATTTATTGTTGAACTATTAGTTTGGTTTAAATCTGAATTTTATTAATAAAAGATATAACTGGAAATGTAGCTTTAAATTACTTTTTTTTTTTTACTATTCGACTCACTCGTTAGTAATTAGTTTTAAAAAACGTAAAATTTTAATTTTCAATAATGAACTAACCGTAGAACTGAAGCAGGGGGTCTACCGAAAACTGGAACATGGCAATCAAAAAAATTAAGGGGTCTACGATACAAAAAAGTTTGGGAACCACTGGTCTAGAGTGACTCTAGTCTAGATCAATGTTACCCACGTGACTATATATTATTTTAATCCAGAAATAGATTCTAGATCAGGGTTTCTCAACCTGTGGGTCGCGACCCCCTTGGGGGTCGATTGACCATTTGCCAGGGGTCGCCTAAGACCATCGAAAATATGGATTATTATTGCCTAATCTTCTATTGCTGTATGTGTGTGTCGGCTGGGGGGTCGCGGCAGAGTCGGGGATTATAAAAAGGGATCGCCGAGCTTAAAAGGCTGAGAACCGCTGTTCTAGATCTACTTAAGCTACACTAATAGATCTAGATTTTTTTTTTCTGGTCATGCCAGGCTCTGTTCCTGGCCGGCTTTGGATGATTGGAGGTTTCTCAATTTTTTTTTAGTCCTGTGCGAGATCCCAACCAATTAGAGGATCTAGGCGGCTGCCCAATTTGTCTATGCCTTAGGCCGGCCCTGTCCCTGGCTATCCATATATATATATATAATTCTCTTCTTCGCTCATCAGTTTGGACGAGCAAGAAGTAAAGGAAAGATCACTCTCTTATTTCTGCGGATAGTCACCCCTCGAAAAATCAAGAGGGGGTGTGGAGAACAAGTATTCACAAAATAGCAGGGCCGGACCGTTGTAACCAAGAAAGATCACTCTTTTTTTTTTTATTTCTACCTCATGTAAAAAAGAGGGGGGCGGGGAGAACAAGTATTTCCCCCCAGCGCTGGACTTAACCATTAATTGTGACCAAGAAGTCATGGAAAGAGAACAAGTAATCTACTATGTATACAACCGTCAATAAATAGCAGGGCCGGACTTAACCATTGTTGGGCCCTATGCGAAACGGATTTCGCGGGGCCAAGTTTGGGTAGGGCAGCGGATAATAAGTGAAATTTGGACTGTCGTTTGGATTTATCAAACCCAGCCCGCTCCCATCTCCCTTCGTCCTGAGGGAGGCTTGGACTAGGAAGTAAACTATCGTCAACTCTGAAGGAACATCCGAAACATGTAAAACATTTACAAGCAAACATTTTACAAACACTTAATAGCAGTCATGTGAAACGGATTTAGCGGGGCCAAGTTTGGTTAGGGAAGCGGATAATAAGTGAAATTTAAGAGTTTCTATTAGAAAATAAATTCGTCTATACATTTTATTCATTCTTTACTACGTACAGAATTAGGCTACTTTACGAGCCTTGCAAGTAGCAAAGTCATACAGTAGGCCTATATCATAATAATTCTGTTTCCTACAGAGATCACGCTCAATAGCAAGAATTACCAAATGTTTCAATCTATCTTTGAGAATTGTTGACCTCAAGTAATTCTTCATTAGTTTGAGGCGCGAGAAGCTTCTTTCACCTGATTACACAATTAGCTTACGGCTAATGCATAATGCCGTTTTTATTTATCGTGTGTAGGATTGGCGTTTTCCATATTGAATGACACACCAAAGTGACAATTTTTGTCTATATATTCCGTATATTTTAAGGACTTTTTCGTATATTTTGCAATTTCGGAAGATTGCCAGGAGCTCCTGGTAAATCGACAGGAGGGCGAGGGAAATCTGTTTTAAGTTATATAATGGTTTAATTTTATAATTTATGCACTTTGAATTAGCGCGGGTCCTATGAAAGTGAGGGTCCTATAAAAGTGCTGGGCCCACTGCGGTCGCATAGGTTGGAGTGGCCTAAGGCCGGCCCTGCAAAATAGCGGCGTATGCTACACCGCCGGTCGACTGGTTAAAAATAATCTAGCTCGCATGTGTCGCCAGTGGAATGACAAAAAGTGCTCGCACGGATGAAGGGAGAACACTGTGACTATTAGAATAGATCTAGATCACAAGGTCTAAATTAGACGACTCGAAATCAAGATTGACAGCTTGGTAAGCCTACACTAAAATTAAATAAACGGACTCATACAGACATATATGTCACTTAGATCTATATTTCTAGTATTAGTAGTATAGATCTCTACTATAGAACACTCCAAGATCTTCACTTAGTCAAGTTAGTCCTGACAACAGTACAGGTAGACTACATTAAAATTAAAATGATTAAAACATTACTATTTACTACATGATTTAAAATTTAGAGCTATCTAAAATA
Organism: Biomphalaria glabrata; assembly: GCF_947242115.1. Taxonomy (NCBI): domain Eukaryota; kingdom Metazoa; phylum Mollusca; class Gastropoda; family Planorbidae; genus Biomphalaria; species Biomphalaria glabrata. Next base: position 44,273,275 of record NC_074717.1, read on the forward strand.
CTCTAAAAGTATCTACATCTAGATATATTTCTAGTAAATAAATAAATTGTATTAATAGTTAATATAAACTACAATTTTACTATTTTAGTTTTCATCCAATTATTAACTCTAAAAGTAAAAGACTAAAGACTTTAAATCTGAAGATTAATGACATTACATTTCATTCAACATTTGACTTGATACTAGATTTCTAGTCTAGATTACATCTAAGTGGCTAAGTATCTAGAATAGATCTGGTATAAGTATATATTATATAATGTAGAAGAATGTAGAATACGAATATAAAACTAAAATGTTATTAAAACCTTGGTTAGGCCAATAATATATGCATCCTCTGTTTGGTACCCCTCAACTCAAGAAAACAGACTAGATCTAGAACAGACACAAATCAGAGCAGTGAGATTTATAACAAATGAATATTCACATTTGATTATGAGTAACGGTACACCATAAGTAAAATCACTAAATTTAGAAAGCTTTCAGGATAGAAGACTTTTTAAGTAAAGTAGCAATTAAACAAACAAAAAATTAAACCATAATCTTTAAATAACAAAATAAACAAAAACTAATAAGATACTCAGAAAGACACAAAGATAAAGGCCCATTCCTTGTTCCATATGCTAGGACAAATTTATACAAATGCTCCTTCTTTCCTAGTGCTATTATTAGAGCATGGAATGGGTTGCCTGACGCAGCCAGGTAAACCTATTTATATGACTTGGCAGAATTTAAGTTATTGATTAACATGCATGACTAGACTGGCCTAGGATGTAATCATGTTTTTTTTTGAAGTAATGTCTGTATTTCAAAAGATAAGATATAAGAAGAGTCTAAATATATATATATAGGCCTACTTGATATATTAATCTATAGACTAGTCTAAGATCTAGATTGTAGAATCTATAAGTAAATCTAGATTCTAGATTAACTATAGAATAGATCTTACTTCTGAGTTAATTATTTTACAAATTTAAAATAAAGTGTGCAAGTTAAGCCTATATAAAAAAAAAGTTGACAGATTAATTTTAAAGAAGTGGATTTTTTAAAACACTTAAAGATAAGGTGATAAACCTTCGCTCATTTTTTAAAGTATAACTTCTTTATATTTTGGATTAAAAAAAATCAGAAGAGCACTTGAAAATAAATTATAAGAGTGTAAAAGTAATATCTGAGAACCTCAAACAAGTTATGCAATTGTTTCTCTTATCTTATGAATCACTGACGTTCTTTCAAAAGAGAAAACTATTATACCCTATAAGGGTGTCTGGGAATAATAAGTTTATGTATTTTATTGATATTATGTATTTTATTGATATTATTATTTTATTATTATTATTTTATTGTTATTGTTCTATAAGGTACTTAAAAATGAACAGATCATCTGGTTTATTGAATACATCAAGACATAAAAACACTGACACAGACAAATATCATGAAAAAGAAACTTGTAACAAAAATGTGGCAGTCAAAGACAATACAATAATTAATGGAGACATCAATGAACAAGTCAAGAAAGTGGAATTGAAGAAATCCATTAGTTTTTTTGGAATAGTCGCTATTGCTATTGCCAATATAGGAGGCACTGGTATTTTCATTGCTCCAACAACGATTCTCAAATTCTGTGGGTCACCTGGTTTGGCCATGATTATGTGGACAGCTGGTGGCTTCATGCAGGCTAGCATGGCAACATGTGTGATGGAGGTTGCTCTGATGTTTCACAAAGCTGGAGGGCCGTATTATTTTGTCTATCAGACTTTTGGGGATTTACCAGGGTTTGTTTTTATGTGGGGATATTTGATATTCCTTGCTGCACCGTCATGGGCACTGGGAGCATATACAACAAGCTTGTACAGTTTGTCAATGGTATACAAAGACTGCAGCCCACCTGAGGAGCTCGTGAAATTACTTGCTGCCTGGATAATGAGTAAGTAACTTAAGCTTCATACCTGCGTTATATCTGATTTACTTATTTTTACAAAACCTCTATTCAAGTCAGAACTTCATGGACTGCCCTGGACGCTCATCTCAAAAATGGCTATAACGATTTTCCTAAAATTAAATGGTTGATGTTTATCGCTGAGAAAAGAATTACTAAAGCATGTTGGCCACATGGGTAAAACTTTAGTTTGACCGTTTTAATTTTTCAAAGTAAAAAATAAATAAATGTAAATTTGATTTCAGTACCAGACTTAGAATAACTTAGATCTAGAGTCAACATTGGGTTTGAATTAATGTTGAGGAAAATTGTGCGCATCATCTTCTAAGTCTAGATTAAATGACCTATCTATACGGTAGTAATAATAATATATAAAGACCTATAATAAAAACATGGCGTAGTCAGCTGTAGTGAACTGATATATATGCAATAACTGAGTAAATTCAAAGTTACTTCAAATTTATTGAAAGATTATCTAAGCTTTACTTATTTTTTTTACATAAATTTAATATAGATTACATCTAGATTTTATATCTAGAAGTAAAGCCAAATATTATTTTCAATTAAAAAAAAATATTTTATTATATTTTAAGGTTAATAATGGAGGTATTGTCTTTTTAAAAAAAATGTATATTTTTAATGGTTGCTTTACATTCTGTGATAGTAGTAGCCTACTGTTTTCTGCATGGCCTTTTTTTTTCACTTGCTACTCAGCTACTCAAAAGAAGATTCTCTAACTCATTGTTAAGCTAACAGCAAATAACTTTATTAATAAACAACAAGCCTTTTTACAAAGCTTATATCAACTCAGTTTTGTCCGTCTGTTTGTCTGGTAAAAAGTTTTTACATGTTATTTCTATGACACCTAATCTCCAATCAAGATAAAATTTTGCACAATTATTTCTTTTACCTGACAACACAAGAATCAATGAAAGAAAAAGCAATAAGTTAATTAACTATCGATAATAAATTATTATGTTTGGTATCTTGAACAATGGAAAGAAATTATACTTGACTGAATTGGTGATATAAGCCTAAATTAGTTCCCTTTTACATTGCAACAAACAATATATAACTATACAATCTTCTCTAGTCTTCAATACCTCAATAACAGAGTGGTTAGCATGTCAGCCTTAGGAGGCATGAGCCACCAGTTTGAATTCATGTTGTTCCTCTTTTTCTTTTTTTTGTTTTTGTAAATGCTTTTAAAAACCAATTACGTTAAAATCCACCCAGATATCCCCGCCCCAATTTTCCAAACTGGTTCAGATACGTAACAGTATCATAGTGTATTGAGAAAGCTATATGCATGAAATTGTGCTTAACAAAAACAATTGGTATTACAAATTTAATTACATGACTGATCCAAACTAATTGATACAATTACACTTCGTATAATTTTCAGCTTTTTTTTTTTTTAAAGTATTTTTTTTGTTTTTGTTTATAGATGCATATTCCTAAAACATTACTCATTGAAGTAAACTATCAGACCTAATAAGCCATACTTTCAACAACTCATTATAATAACCACTCAGTCTGTCATGAATTTCCCTCCCAATAGATTGCGAAAGTCAAACAGTATATACACATCTATTTTGTCTGTTATCTACACTGTTACACATTCTAGCAAGCTTTAAAATAGTGCTGCTCAAAAAAAAATAACAGCAAACTGCAATTTTTAAAAGTAAATCCCTTTTTTTATTCAATAGAAATCAAATTTGAACTGGCACTTATAAAACGATATGTCAATATTTTCTCCACAAAAAAAAAATAATTTTTTTATAAAATTAAAATTTAAAATTTTGGGTTCGAATCCTAGTGAAAGACTGGGATTTTTAATCTTGGGACTCTTCGGGCACCTCTGAGTTTACCCAGATCTAATGGGTACCTGAAACTTGTTGGTTAAAAGTAAAAGGGGTTTGTTTTTTTTTGCTGGTCACACGACACATTCATTAACCATTCATTTGACTAGAATAACAACTTTTGTAAAATCACTAAATTTAGAAAGCATCCAGGAGAGAAGACTCAAAAGTAAAGTAACAATTATACATAAAACACTGAACCATAAACTTCAAATACAAAAACAAAATCTAATAAAATACTCAGAAAGACACAAAGATAAAGGCACATTCCTTGTTCCATATATGCTAAGACAAATGATCCTTCTTCCCTAGTGCTATTAGAGCATGGAATGGGTTGCCTGAGCCAGCCAGGAAAACCAGTGACTTGGCAGAATTTAAGTCATTGGTAAACATGCATGACTAGATGCATGACACGTTGGATGTAATCATCTTTTTTGAAGTAATGTCAGTATTATATAAGATAACCGTGGGCCAGAGAAACAGATAACCTTCACATTGTCTGCCCTATAGATCAAAAGGACTGAAAGGGGAACTTTACTTTTAGTTAATTGAATGAAGATTCTCAATATTAGAGGTATAAAAGTTCGCTTCTTGCTCCAAAATTTAAAAAGATATTTCCTTCCAGTAGATTAAGGATCTAGTTTACTACCTTGCAATTTGCTCATTTTATATTCAGATTAATTTTAGATTTAAATCATGTTTCTTCTTCATCGTTCTCATTGTTATGTTGGAGTGTTCATATGACTAGACCAATACATGAGATGAATTGCGCAGTGGTTTCCAAATCAGGGAGCTTTCCATATAGTTTTCTTTCTATTGGGGTGATTTGGGGCCAATGTCTTATACGGGCCTCTTGGTAGAGAGAGCAGTTTTGGAGGACGTGGTCGGCATTTTCTGGTGATACTCCACATGGGCAGATTTCACTGGTTCCAATTTTGAGCTTCCGGAACATGTGTTGTCGCATTCTGTTGTGTCCGGTCCTGAGTCGAAAGATTAGACGTTGGTCTTGTCGGGATAGCTTATAGTAAGCGTCATCTTTCTTGTGATTTGGATGGGAGCTCGTCCATCATGTTGACTATGGGTTTTTCTTCACTAGAGTTCAGAATTGCAATGGTGCCTAGAAAGAAAAAAATTCTTGTTTTGCTTTTTCCAAACATATACAAGTGTTAACGGGTATAGTTTGTGGCCTGGAAGCTCAACTTTGGTCTGTTCATCACAATATAAACCGAAGACATTTTGTTTGACAATCACATTGCTATAACATCATGCATCCAAAGAGGCTGAAAGGGTTAAAGTTTTTTAAATCTGTGTGTTTCTGCCTTTATATGCATCAATAACAACACCAACATAACAGCAGTTAAAGTATGTATTTACTACAGGTATCCACTCCCCTATTGAGATATTTTTAGAGAAAAAATAATTAATATTAATATGTATAAAGCCTTGATGACTACACTCTGACACTTCTGCTTCAGTTTCAGTCATTGCTATCAATTGCACGTACATGAAAGTCATAACTGTGATTCAGAAGTTTCTCACTTCTTGCAAGGTGATAGCACTTATCATCATCATTATTCTCGGATTAATGCAAGTTCCAACAGGTGAATCAAATGTTTTAGTGTGAAATACTTATTCACTTTTAAAAAATAGGCTAAAAAATATTTAAAAAAATGAACCAAATACTTTTAAAGAAGAATTTTGTGTTATTTTGACCCTAATTATATATAGAAAACAGTTAATGATTGATTACTACTTTGTATAAAAGTAATAGTATTTTTTTTTTAAAAGTTAACCTTGGTTGAAGATATCCATTTATTGTTTTTAAGATATAGGCCAGGAACATATCTATCACTTCATGGATGGTACCAATAAAGATGTTGGACACATAGCTTTGGCTTTGTTTGCAGCATTCTATGGATTTGGTGGCTGGTGAGTGTGTTTTACATCTCCGAGACCTAAAGTAAATAAAGTCAAATGCAAAGATAAACTAAACAGATAAAATAAAAGATAATAACCATTTGCCTGCTCACTTGGGCTGACTGGTTATAAGCTTTTTAAGTGTTGGGGTTTCACCTGACCAGACAAAATAGTGTGCACGAAATAACCCCGGCAAAAAAGCGTTTAATTTTAATTTTATTATTTTTCATTCATTTTGCAGTTAACCCTTTAGATATCATAAAAGATAAATAGGCAAATATAAATAGAACAATTGATAATAAGCAAATGTGAATAATTTAAATAGATTTCCTATTAATTTATATTCTGAAAATGCTTTTCAAAAACACTCAAGCATACTAAGAGAATTGTCAGATTTACAAAAAAGGACTTTCACAAAATCAAATTGTACGCATAATCATGAAGAAACTCTTATTAGTGGTTTGTTTTCATTGATTGGCAACATAGCTGCAAGACATCTGTTAAGTTGTACTTTATCTTTCTTGCAGTTTTATTTCATTGTATCCCAGAGTTCTCTTTTTAGTGTACTCTTGTTCTCTGAGGAAGTATGTGATCAACTTGTGAACATTGGGGTGATGACTGTCAATAGACAGGTTAAAATGCATGGTGCCTTCCCTCCACTGAATTTTTTGTTCATGGTAGATTGTCTTTAATTCAATCTTGAAGCATCCATTTAAAAAAAAAAACATCTGCTGATTTTCTTGTCCATGAAAAAAATGTATATTATAATTAGGGTTTATATTCTTGTCTGATGAAGGGTGTGCTTGAGAGAGATTGCAAGTTGATTTTCAATCCAAATTAACATTCCTAAACTTTGATATCTATGCTGGTGTTAGATTAAGAAAGACAGGATATAACAAAATTGATGAATGAACTGGTCAGTCTCTACCTGAGATTAAAAATATTTGGTGTGATAAGAGATGTTATCACCAGCTTAACTAAATCCTGACACACTTTAGTTAGCCAATGTTTGATCAAAGAGCAGCCCCAGCTAATCAGGTTTTATGACTAAATTATAACACAAATGTGTAACATGCATATCATTGTATACTGTTGTGCGCAGCATTGGTTTTTGTATGTGTGTACATATCAAAACGGAGGCGCGTGGCTGAGCGGTCAAGCGCTTGGTTTCCTATTGAAAGTCTGGGGTTTGAATCCTGGTGAAGACTGATTTTTAATTTTGGGGATCCATCCAGCTCTAATGGGTGCCTGGCATTAGTTAGGAGAAAGTAAAGGCGGTTGGTCATTGTGCTGGCCATATGACACCCTCGTTAACCGTAGGCCACAGAAACAGATGACCTTTATATCATGTACCCTATAGACCACAAGGTCTGAAAGGGGGAACTTTACTTTACTTTTTACATATTGAAACAGCACTGACTTGGAGGAAGTCCCAAATCCCATAATTCTAGGATTTGTTATGAATTTTTTTGTGAAATGTCACTCCTTAGTTCGTAATAGTTCTTGTTGGTGTTCAGCATTGTGCCACTATTTTCCTCTTGTTAAAGGGTAAGCACACAGATGTTCTTAATCAGGCCTGATTTGTTGGTATTGGCGTCATCGCTTTAAGTTTTTGGTTTAGTGGCATGACTACATTTCTACTCAATTTTATGTTACAGGGTGCTCGGTTTTTGGGCCAGGTCATGGGCAGTGTAGAGCCAATGCCATTTTAGTAGTTTTGTTGTAGCTAGATTTTCCTGGGCTTTACTAGTTCCTAGTAGTTCTATTTGGGAGGAGACATTAGTTTTTGGTATTTTTGCATTGTGCCCCTGTTTTCCCCTTGTTAAAGGATAAGTACACAGATATTATTAATTAGGCCTGGTATGTTGGTATCTGGTTCGTTGCTAAAGTTTTTGGTTTAGCGGCATTGCTACATTTCTCCTTTATTCTATGTTACCATGTGCTCTTCTTTGCACCGGCGTTGAGCCAGGCTTTTGGCCATGTAGAGCCACGTTGCGTTTGTGTAGTTTGTTGTAGGTAGATGTTTCTGGGCCTTTCATTTGTATTTAAATGTGTGTGAGATGCGTTATTTTTTCATATATTATGCCGTACTTTTTATAACATGATATTGTAACATAATTTAATGTGTCTTAATACTCATTATTCATCTAAGAACCTTATTGTTCATTATTAAATGTTCATTTGGTAAATCTGTGTTGACCATTTAAGTTTTTTTTATTTTAAAATTTACTTTGTGTTGAAGTCAGTTATTACTGAACTAGCCTGCGGAGGTGGGAAACTCTGTTAATTCAAGCCAGCCCCTGTAAAATCCACCATAAGATATGCCTCGCCCTTAAACAATTTCACCACATTTTCAAAAATAAAATTATTTAGCAAAATATACATTTGAAACATTAGGAAATGAGAAGAAGAAATTATCAAGTACTCTTGTTTCTTTCTTTACAATTATGAGATACTTTTAGATCTGTTAATATTAAGTTTGAAGAAGGTAGAGGTCTCAACAAAAAATCCTGCCCAGGATCTTCACTTATTAAAATCTTTTACTTATTAAGCATATCATAAACGCTCCTTCTTCCCTAGTGCGATTAGATCGTGGAATGGGTTGCCTGAGTCAGCCAGGAAAACCAATGACTTGGCAGTCATTGGTTAACATGCATGACTAGATGTATGACACATAGGATGTAATCATCTGTTTTGAAGTAACATCTGTATTTTATAAGATAAGATAAATAAGTCAGTGCTATTTGTCTCTAAATTTTGCACTATTACGGCGGGTAACCGTTGTTTTAAGTTGATTAAATAATAAAATTATTGGGGAACCATTTCCAGTTACTTCAATAATATTTCATTGTAAATTTTCTCAGGCCAATTATCACAATTTTAACAGAGGAGGTGAAGAAACCAGAAAGGTACGTTTAAAATTGACAAAGTTTTTATAAACACTTGAATGAAAAGAGCAGGTAAAAATACAACCTAAAATTGAATGACTCTGCCTTGTTTTAGTGTTAAAACCTTAACATTAGTAGCCATTGTTACTTGTCTCTATCAAGTTTTTTATAAGGTTATTAAGTTAAACAGGGCTATAAGATTATGGTCATGATGATATTGAAATCCACACATTGGAACCATAATTTGCTAACATCCTTTTGTTTCTAGCCAGCCATTGTGTGAAACTGTTATGGTACTTACTACATATCTGTACTGAATGATAAGGGTACTATTAATGTTTACTTGTTTGCATATTTGTTTGTATTACTTAGACAGGGGACGCAGCCGGTGTGATCTGTAAGTACTCCTTGCTGTAACAATTTCTTTGATTTTATTGCTCACTAGTCTGTCTTTTGTTTCCATATGTCTGCATTTCTTTACACAGAGATTTGTTAGAGAAAAGACAAAAAAATACTTTCTTGGATATAAACTATCACAAAACATTGATCATGTGTGCCAGAAAGAATCATAACTAACAACAACAAAAATACACACTTTTTTTTTTTTTTCACTCTGATAATGTAGGCATACTGTAGGCCATATAAATGTTTTGATTATTTTGTTTTTGTATTTCACAAAGAAATGTAAGGAAATATTTAGTTCAAAGCTAGAGAGAGTTCTACAGTAAACTTAAGCCAGAGAAATTGTTGTAACTTGACCACTCTGTGGTGTTTTGTTTGTTGTTTTTTTTTTGTTTGTTTCGGTCAAAACTTTGGCCCAATTCTTTTGTTTGTCTTCTTCACAAGGTGTGCCCTGGACTCTTTGGTGTCTTGACTAAACCTTTCACTTCTTAACACTTTTAAATTAATAGCATTGTTAAGTGTATTATTTCCATAAAAAAAATATTACTAACAGCTAGAGAAATATAATCAAATGTTTTATTGGACTTTTCCATACTAAGCAGAGAAATAACTAATAGCTAGAGTACTATAATCAAAGTTGTATTGGATCTGTCCATACTAAGCAGAGAAATACTAATAGCTAGAGCATTATAATCAAATGTTGTATTTGATTTGTCCATACTAAGCAGAGAAATAACTAGAGCACTATAATCAAATGTTGTATTGGACTTGTGTATACGCACCACATTTTATTTAGAAAAGTTGATTGCATTATTCTAGAGTCTAATTGTAACTTATTTCTAATTACTTTTCCTAATGCATTCTACTTAAAGTTTAGGAATTTTATAACCATTGTAAATGTCCGAAGGCTAACATGGCAGATTTTTTGTTCATAATCAGTGGTTCCCAACCCTTGTAAGTGGTTCTATCCAACTTCTTTTGAAATTATATTAAGCTTTGGGTTGGGATTGTATTTGATTTAAAAAAATGAATTTGTGACTTCAAAGTTTGAGAACCACTTCTGTTGATTCTGTTATTAAATACAGTTGCTTGCATTCTAATTTAGCTTAACTAGTTCAGTTAATTAATAGAATTTTATTTTTCTTAAGAAAAATCTCTCTTGCCCTCTCTCAATCGTTCTTTTTTTTCAAAACTTCTCGACTGAAAACACTTTCAAATGTTGGATCTACGAAAAAATAGCTAGAAAAATAATACTTGGATATTGTATGAATATAAAACGATATGTCTTGATGTGATAATTCTTTCATGCTAACATGTGCTGTGAATCACACACTAACTGAATGTCAAGAATTACACTTGGTATCACTAGTGGGCGGTATTTTGGACTTTCCCCAATGGGTGGTGCTAGTGAGAAGCAGGCAAGAGTCTAGTGCTGATAACTGGGAAGTTGAACAAAAAAAAATAGAAAAGATTGAACTTTTTAAAATTTTGAACTTAAACTTATTGATGATGGCCAATGATGATGATGATTATGCCTTTAAAAAATATAGAAAATAAAAGTAGCATTATTTTCACTTCTACAAGATATAAGCTGATTAATAGGCTCTAGCTCCAGAATATTATTTGTAGACATGCACCCACTAATGATCAAACTTGTATCCTACCTAACTAACTGGTAGCAGGTCTTAAAGTTAGACATTTCTGGAAATAGTTCAATTTGAAACCATACAATTTCTTTCTTTTATTGGTCAACCAAATGTTGCTTTGTAAAAAGTGGCTGAATGAAATTTTCTTTTTTACTTGTAGCATCCACTGGAGATGAGAGTTATTATCTATATCTTCTAGTTATGTTGTTATTGACATGCATTCACAATGACTATTTAACTCTACTAAACAAACTGGTTTTGTAATTGCATTTTTAGTTTTGAAATATTTTTGCTGCATTTGAAAGTTGAATTCATACTACTATTACTCTGGGAGGTGGTCATGAGTAAAATAGCCCTGAATTTCAAAACTATTAATGTTGCGAAAATTGCTTCTTTCCAGATTTTATACAATCGCATAATTGCTCATTAATTTTGATTATTAATAAATAATTAATTTATAATTATTCCTAGAGTTGAAAATTGAGAACATAAAAAGCAATAAATTAAACTTATTCTAATTGCCTTGACACAAACATTTTTTTTTTTCATAAATATTGGGTTGGGATCTAGAAAAAAAAATGCATGACAGTTGAAGAAGACATTTGTTTTAATAGACCTAGTGTTGTGTAACTTTTTGAGTTTTAGGAATACGATTACTATTTAAGTAGACTTAACGTACCAACTCCAGTTTAATGTAACTTACTTTTTTATTTCTCATTTGCATCATGTTTAACATAGTCAGTAGTTTTCTCACATTGTAACTTCTATTTGTTAGTTTCTTTCATTTTATTTTGTTACAAAAATGTAGACCAATTTTATTTTAGCATTAATATTGTGATTTCAAGTGTACATTTTCACACACAAAGTAAAAAGGAATGACTCTGTAACAATGTGTTTGAGAATAAAACTACTGCATTATGTTGTGTGTCTTAAATACATTTTTTTTTCTTGTCAATTTTAGCACAACCCGAAATCCCAACTCTCTTTTCAAGCATTGAAAGTCTTCTTATCTAATAGACGTATTTGCTTTTCAGGATTTCTAGTGCTAACGATGAAGATTCAATGCTAATATATCCCAGTTGATGTAACCATTTTCTATTTTGTTCCTTACTGCTAAAGTTGCATTGCTCATTTACTCTATTGCTGGTATACAGTTTCATTTGTTTGCAGAGATTTACCTCGAGGTCTTGGCTTTAGCTTTCTTTTCCTTATAACTACAATGGTGGCCGCTAATTTTGCTTACTTTACTGTCTTATCCAAAGAGGATGCTTTGAAATCTGATGCTGTTGCCATGGTAATTAATCTAACCATTCAGATTCCGTATGCATACATATAGTTAAAGTAAACTCAACATACTAAAGTGTAAATAGATATTTTGTTTTCTTTAATCTACTAATATTGGGATAATTTCAACTGTTGAACTTGATTTTTAAAAAAATCTGCTTGAACTGCATCATTCATGATTAATAAACACAATTATTTTGGAGCATCCACTGTTTCTTGAGACAATCAGGATTTGGCCAACCATTGATAAGCCATATCGTATACTGTTGAGTCACTTCAGTTTTTCCTTACCCTTGTATTTTTGCATGTTACATTGATCTTAACAATAACTGATGTTCTTATATTTTCTTAACAAACTTAGAAAACCCACTTGAGTTAAAAATTTTCAAACAATCCAAAAATGTAAAAGAAAAAAAAATTATCTGTTACACGGATGACAGATTACATCTTAATATTGTTTATATTTTATGAGGTTTTTATGACATTCACTTCTAAGTTGAACTTCATCCTCAGTTGTTTGCACGAATGATTCACCCAGTGCTGCCTTTTGTGTTGGTTGTGCTCATTTGTTTGTGTTCCATTGGCACATTGAATGTTCTTATTCTTAGTCAATCAAGGTATTTCTTTTTTTCTTGTATTTTGAGTATAATTAAAAATAAAAAGAAAACAGTTTTATGCTATCTTCAGGGAGTTAACATAGGATGAATCTTTGGTATTATCTCATCATTTTTACTAGGTATTCCTCCCTTTTTTTTTTTTGGTTATTAGTATCTTAACAATTTAACATGGGATCATACCAACTAAACTTTTTACAAAGTTTATATCAACTCTGACTGTCTGGTATAAAGTTTGTACTCATTATTTCTTCCACACTCTCGGATCAAGCTGAAATTTTGCACAATTATCCTTTTAGCTGAAAACACAAGAATCAATAAAAAGAAAAAAAAACTAGTTAATTAAGTATTGGTAATAAATTATTTTGTTTGGTATCTCAAACAAGGGAAAGAAATTGTAATTTTTATGCTGTAAGCATCCTTGTAATTGAAGTGGTTGTATAAGCTGAATTAGTCCCCTTTATAGATTGTTGTCTGAGTCTTAGTGAACACAAACCTGAAAAATAGGACGAGACTATAGAAACAATAGATAACTATACAATCTTCCATTTTCATTAGCTCTCCATGAAGCAGAGTGTTTACCGCATTGACTTGAGAAGTCTTAGAAGGCTTGAGCCATGAATTTGAATTCAGGTCGTTCCCCTTTTTAAAATTTTTTTTTATAAATGCTTTTTTTTTATTGTTAGTCTAGATCTATTACAAATTAAATCACATGACTGATCCAAACTAATTGATTCAAGTATGCTTAATATAAGCTTTGTTTTAAAAAAAAGTATTTTTTAAATATTTACTTGTTGTTCTTGACATTGTTAAGCAACTTCAAAAAAGAGGCCAATTACCAACTGTTTTGTAGATCTCTTCCATTGTTTTATAATTGGACGTTTAAAATATCTTGTTACTGTGGTCTAAATTCATCTTGAAGAGTTGCTGGTAGTGTCCATAGTTAAACAAACATACTACATGTAGACAAGATTTCAGTTAGTACTAAAACCAAGTAAAAAAAATGTTAGAGTTGATAATCTATAGCTCACTTTTCCCCCCTAAATTTTTGTTTTGCCCTTATGTGTCTACCGAGGGACAACAATCTACCTAAAGTTTAGATGAAATAAAGATTCACTTTGGTCCTCCTAAAACTTTCTTTGCCCACTTGTGTCTACCATGGATTAACAATCTAGACTCTCCACAGTCTCTCGCTATATTTTTAATAGCTTCCCAGCTCTTTCCTGTCCTCTTCATCTAGTACACTCCGTTGCCATTCACTTTGGTCCTCCTAAAACTTTCTTTGCCCACTTGTGTCTACCATGGATTAACAATCTAGACTCTAGAGTGTAGATGGAGGAACGGGGGCCACTCTCCACAGTCTCTTGCTATATTTTTCAATGGCTTTTCAGCTCTTTCCTGTCCTCTCGGCTTCATCTAGTACACTCTGTTGCCATTCTCTTTGGTCTTCCTCTACGTCTTGTGCCCTTGAGCTTCCACTTTAAGGCCTGTCTAGCTTAGTTGGGGAAAAGTAAAGGTGGTTGGTTGTTATGCTGGCCCCATGACACCCTCATAAACCATGGGCCACAGAAATAGATTTACATCATCTGCCCCATAGATCACAAGGTCTGAAAAGGGGAACTTATTTTTTTACTAAGAGTAGATTCAATTATTCTGGTTTATGTCACAGCCAGGTTTATATATGTATTAAAGGCAGTGTCTAGGACATTAGATTTAATTAAAGGGATATTCCAGCTTCCAGATGTGACTTCATAAAAAAATTAGCATAAAGATGATTTTTTTCCATATCTATAGCTACCATTCAGGTCCATTCTACAAACATCTTTCTTCATATATCATTCAACTAATACATATGTTATCAGCCTATGTGTAACTGCTGTTAATAAGACAAACAGACACTTGTGCATACAAAAACAATGTACACAGATTTTTTATTGATCCAGTGTTTGGTTGGGGGAGAGTTGTCACTTTTGGGGAGATACTAATTATCGATATGTAAATACTACTTATTAATATTAAATATCACTTTTTTATATGTTTAAGATATTTTCAAACCTCGCAGTCTTTATTCTATAGATCAATATCACCTGCTGCAGTTTTCATTGATTCACCTTTTTTTTTTGATAGAATGATATTTGCTGCAGGCAGAAATGGTCACATGCCCAGATTTATGACAATGTTACACAAAAAGTTTCATACACCTTGGCCTGCAACATTTGCACTGGTAAGTTGTTGGCTTGGATCAAGGTTCACTGCAGCAAAAAGCAATTTTTTTTTTAAGATTAAAGACATAAATTACCAAAGCTAACAAAATTTTCAAGCTTTATAATAGCCATGTCTATAGGAAATTAAGATTTACAAAAAAAAATAATAATTTTTTAGCAATAAAATCAAGTATAAAAAAAGTTAATGACAAAAAAATTATTTTGCTTTGATGTTTCTGGTCCATCCATCTTAGGGTTGGAGCATGGAGACAAAAAGCTCAGGAGAGATCTGAATGGAGGCAGGCAAGAGCCCTCCATGTTCTGTAGTGCCTCTGGGATGGTTGGATTGATTTCTGGTTTACTACAGGATACCCTAAATAAGAAAGAAGAGAGAATAACTCGTTATTAATTTATTTCATTTGTATCCAAGAAATTTTTTAATTGCTTTTGTATAGGGCATTTTTCATACTTTAGGCATCCTTAGGGTGCTCTGGTCCAATCTCTTCTATGGACGTGTGGGGGAGGTTTCCGTGCTGACTTTAGGCGCTCAACAAACACAACTCGAGTCTGGATTCTGTATTCATTAATATAGAAATTTTACAATTGCTTTTACTTTAATGCCTAATTTTTAAGTAGTTCTAAATCAGAGTTTACTGGTTTACCAAGAATATAAGACAAATACTGAAATATCATGTGTCTAAAATGGGGAGAGTACTCAACAAATAATAATGCACTGTGAATGCCAGTAATATAGAGGCCATGCTTATTGTTCAACAGCAGTGCTGGGTTGGGCATCTTTTCTGTATGGGTTAGGATTGTACTTTTGAGAAAGTTTGAAATCCAATATTATTAAGTATTGTTACGATCTCTCCTAATCAGGTCTTCTGTAAACACTGCTAAACACAACACAGCACATCTAACATAAGAAATTGACAACAAAAGTTCAATAAACAATGTGGCATTTTAATTACAATTACATCACAACAGCCAATAAACACAATTGGCCACACTACCTTCAAATGCTTTCTTGTACTTAACAGAACTACCTACTAAACATTACAGGTCTCTCTAGCTTGTACAGCTACATTCTCGAGGACTCAAAGGTACCACTAGTCCTTACTGCTTTGCTGTCCTGGACTCAACTGTCCTTTCTTACACACTGTCTCTCGACCATGAAGGCTTTCGGTCACATGACCATAATACTGGTCATATTTGCGTGAACTAGCAGTACTGTCCCTTGTCTATCAACAGCCGTTGACCTGTGTGATTGGCCTGAGTCGTGTGTATCAGTAGGCTGCACACACATTAACTGTCTCAGTCCTACACAGACAGATCCAAAATGGATGAAAAGGTCACGTGTGTCTGCTCCTTTTGGAATAAAACAATCTCCTGTAGACACCCTGATATGCTGCTCCATCTTTACGGCCGAATTACATGCAATATCGCTTGCACTTATGGTCGTCAAAGCATTAGAAAGGAGAAAATTTATAATCTGCTCTGACTCCAAATCTGCATTGCAAGCTTTGGGGCGGATGAAGACTGACATTCCATTGGTACACAAGAGCCTAAAGCTGTTGGACCAAATAACAGCCGACCATAGGGATGTCACCTTCATCTGGGTCCCCTCCCATGTGGGCATAGAGGGAAACAGACAGAGAAGCAAAGAGAGCCCTAAATCAAGCAGTGTCAGGAACCCAAATTCCCTGCTCGGACCTGAGACAAAGTATTGCCTCTGCCACCTATTGAGAGTGGCAGGACCTATGGAAGGCTGAGACTCACAACAAACTCAGGCTGATTGTGGTGGATGTCAGGTGGGGGCCCACATCTAAGGGTCTGACAAGGCGTGGTAGCACGACCATGTCAAGACTTAGGATTGGCCACACCTACATCACGCACTCTTTTATGCTGAAAAGAGAGGAGCCCCCACTTTGTGAGTACTGTGACACTCTCGCCTCACCGTGGAACATATCCTCATTGATTTTGCCCCAGATACCAGGATGTCAGGGAGAAATTTTTTAGAGCACACAACTTAAAAACACTATTCAACAATGTCGACCCTGGGAAGGTACTGGGCTTTGTCCGGGAGT
This sequence comes from Biomphalaria glabrata, assembly GCF_947242115.1. Taxonomy (NCBI): domain Eukaryota; kingdom Metazoa; phylum Mollusca; class Gastropoda; family Planorbidae; genus Biomphalaria; species Biomphalaria glabrata. The sequence goes on from NC_074717.1 coordinate 44,290,115, forward strand.
TGGGGTTGTCTATGAAGATCTGATTTTTGAATTGTGAACATATAATATTTACATAAAATTTTTACCAAATTATTAAATTTTTACTACCTTTACTATTTTAACCTTGTTTTTAATGATTTAACTGTATAGAATTTAGCCCTTGTTATATAAAGGGAGATTGATCCTTAAAGGATTACGGGCACGACATGGCCTAAATTGTGCCGATGTGCCTAAACTCAAAACTCAACTCCTTTCAGTCCGCCACTGGAGTTACAAAGATATGTTTAAAGGAATAAATAAGTAAATTGTTACACTATATTTTTTTTAACATTGCAGGGATCTTTAGCCATTGTGATGCTGTTAACAGCAGAAAGTATAGAATCTTTGATTTCAGTTGTCAGTCTTTACACAGGTACTCAACATATTTCTAAAAATCTAAAACATATTTGCTCAATTAGTCTTTTTTTTTTTTGTATAGGTAACAATTGACTTGAATAAATTCTTTTCTTGTAGGTCTCATGATCCTTATTTTGTTGCTGTGTTTTTTTACCTTACGATGGAAATCCCCAACAATACACCGTCCTTTAAGAGTAAGTAGTATCACCTTTAGTAAAATCAGTAAATTTAGAAACCCTTCAGGAAAGAAGTAAAGTAGCAATAATACATAAATCACTGAACCATAATCTTCAAATACAAAACAAAACCTAATAAAATACTCAGAAAGTCACAGAGATAAAGGCACATTCCTTGTTCCAAATGCTAGGACAAATTTGTACAAATGCTCCATCTTCTCTAGTGCTATCAGGGCATGGAATGGGTTGCCTGAGTCAGCCAGGAAAACCAATGACTTGGCAGAATTTAAGTCATTGATTAACATGCAGGACTAGATTGACCAAGGAACACACCTAGGACGTAATCATCTTCTTTATTGAAGTATTTCCTATTTAATTCTTAAAAAGTAAAGTTCCCCTTTCATAGCTTGTGGTCTATAGGGCAGATGATGTAAAGGTAACCTGTTTCTTTGGCTTACGGTCGACGAGGGTGTCATGTGGCCAGCACGACGACAAACCGGCTTTACTTTTCCCCAACAAATTTCAGGTACCCATTAGAGCTGGGTAGACTCAGAGGCACCCAAATATCCCAAAATAAAAAATCCCAGTCTTCCCAGGATTTGAACCTGGAACCCCAGGTCAGAAACTAAGTGCTTTACCGTTCATCCACCATGCCTCCTTTTAATTTGAATACTTAGATAGAATCTTAATCTTAGAAATGTACCTCCATCAATTATAACTTAATCTTAGAAATGTACCTCCGACAATTATAACTTAATCTTAGAAATCTACCTCCAACAATTATAACTCACAATATAAAAATAACTTAATAATAATAATCTTTATTGTGATTAAGGAAATTAGTTTTACATTTCATAGAATTTCAGCACCATCTCTTGAGCAGGAATCAATTTTGGTTGCTAGTATTCCATGATGACAAAATAATAAACATCCACTACGAATATATATCTTACATTTCTGGATTTAATATGAATTAACCTTTTTTTTTTCCCAAAAGGTGCCATTGATATTACCAATTCTAGCAACAATCCTGACTGTGTTTTTGATAGTTGTATCAGTTAAGGAAAAAACTCAAGAACTTGGTTTTGTAGCTCTAGTTGTTTTCCTTGGAGTTCCAGTATATTTTATATGCATTAGTTGGCAAAAACCTGCCAACTTTTTCAGACATATTGGTAAGAATTTAGTTTAAAATCACTTATTTTTTTGTTGCATGTTGTCGCTGTATATTTTTTTTAGCTCTAACCCAACATAAAGCCCCAAGTATTGCATAATAGTTTGGTTTTTCTTTTTCGCTTATTTTTAATGTTCTTTACAAGGTCAGCAATGTTATTTTTATAGCAAAGTTTAAAAAGTTTAATGCAGTAGGATTTTGTCTTATAAAGCATACTCAATGCACAAAGAAACAAATAGCTAGAATATTTCTCTTTTATATTTTGGCAGATTAATTGATAAGATATTCAAAAGTAATTTTTTTTTTTATTTGTTAAAAGTTATATGCTAAAATTTCTGTCAAGATTTTGGCAGTGCTTTCTCTATGAGAATTTAAAATTATTTTTATGATGCCGATTTGATATTTCAATGAAGTTTCATGAAGAGCACATTATGCCTTTAAGATAATGAAAGGAATTTATGAGATGTAATTATCTGGATATGATGCTTTGGGGTAAAGCAGGCATTAATTTGTGAGTCTCAATGGATTCAATTAAATGGAGGCCTGGTCGTGTGTGTAATGTGGATCTTCTCAGTTGTGTTGGGGGGGGGGGGGTAGTAATAGAACTAAATTCAGTGATTATTATTATTGTTGTTCACCTTCACCTTTCCCATAGTTGGGGGCACCACACATGATCATCTTTCTCCATTCCTCTCTTTTGCCTTCAATAGAATCTCTTTCAATGATATTTTTTGATGTTCTCTTTCCATCACTTTCTCTCTGTTTGCCTTTTCCTATTGTTGTTATTGTTGGGTTCTTTTGATTTCTAGGATCATTAGGGGTTACTTAATTACAATTAAGAGCACTTAATACTAACTATACTTTAACTCCAACATCCATGAATAACAATAATACTTTCCATGAAATATTAATAACTTTAGTATTTAATAAAGCATACAATAAATATTAATACACAACCACCAGTCCAGAAAGCAACTGTTCAACCTTCCTGGACCGGGAATGAGACCTCACTGACTAACACACTCTCTTGCACATTCATTGAAGAAATGAATAACTTTAATATTTAATAAAGCATACAATAAATATTAATACACAACCACCAGTCCAGGAAGCAACTGTCCAACCTTCCTGGACCGGGAACGAGACCTCACTGACTAACACACTCTCTCGCACATTCATTGAAGACTAAGTTCATAACACGTGCAAGACTATTCACATTGATAGGACGTAATCATCTTCTTTTTTGAAGTAACGTCTATATTATATAAGAACATAAGATAACCTGGTAGTACATAGACAAGGGGATATAACTATCATACCAAAATATCAAAGTAACATATTCACTCTCGCCATACCTCCCCCTGACAGTTATCTACTCTATGGACGCAACATTTAAATGAACTTTTTGTATCCTATTTGTTTCATCCGTTGACATTCAGCTTCCATTAAATCAGTCTAGTATTTTAAAACTTTCATTACAGATACAGTGGGCAGATATCTACAATTGTCCTTAAATCTTCATTATGAAAATGCCATTTAAAGACGTGTATCAGCTGAGAAGTTTTATCAAAACAAGTAAAGACCTAATGGACAAATCGTTAATTAACTTGATGGTTTTTTTTTTGTTCAGTGGAGCTGTTATTGTTTCAATATACTCTGTTGATTTAAAAAAAAAATGGGTTCAATTCGCATTTATTATTTTTTACATTTTGCATTTTTTTTTTTTTTTAAGAAATGCAAAGATGTTCAATATATTTATTTATGTACATTTATTGATGTACATTTTATTTGGGTAATTGCTGTATTGTTAAGCTGTGCTCAGGTTGAAATTATTCCAATACATGAAAGAAAATGAAAGCTCAATATGGAAATTGGGAATGAATGATTTTATATCTCTAAAAGTATTTTTATCTTGATAAGAAAATAATAATTTATAAATCTGTATTTTTCATGGTAGGGGTTTCTGAGAGAAAAAAAATCATTTGCAATTTTTTAGTAAGTACTACAGAGGGGAAAAAAAATGAAATAATTTATAGTCAGCATTTTATTAATGTACAATTTTGTGATAATGTAGTTTTAAACTATTAAATAACTATGTAGAATTTTTTCCACAAAATATTTAATCTATCAAGAAAGTTTGATTTCATTATGTTTAGTTATATATTTAGTTATATCTGTTCTTATCTTGCTGTTTTGACTCCAATGTGTAAATATATGTTTGTATACATTGCAAATTTATATGTGTAAAATGTGAGAGCCGGATGCACACAGTTTTACTACAGGGCAAGGTGTTTTGTTTTCAAGCTAATTGAATTATATTTGTGATTGAGTATTTATTTACTAAAGAAACCAACAAAAATTTATATTTCAATATTAAATGTGCATTAAATTTAATTTTGTCTTGTAATTGTTTACAATATTTTGTTTTCAAAATATATTTTTTTTTTCCTTAGGCTGTGTTGCAAAGCATATTGTTTTTATTCAATGTTATGAAAAACCTGAAATCAAAATCAAATTTATTATGTCTGTTGAGCTTTCTCTGTCTCCGCGTTTCTCCTCAGTAAGTGTCTATCAAGGGTTGAGCTTGTGCCCTATTATGACCTTGACCAATGGGATGGATTTTACCCAGAGGCTAGGAATGATAGATGACACTTCATCTGTCCAGAGGTGATTATTGAATCCGTTATTTTGAGAGACAAATCCTGGAGCCTCATCTGGCTTCCTCCTTCCCAGTGATTTGGGAAGCAGAGCCCTTGAGGGGTTCCTACTTGTTATTTTAATGTACTGCCACTATCTATTAGTGGGCATGGGATGGGTTAGTGTAGCCTTTCTTTTATCATCTCTATGTGCAATGCTTGTTGACATGAATGTGATGTGGACACCCAATGGAGGCAGGTTTCTATCCAAGTTATTGTACGTCTCTCTCTCCTAATGAATGTTTACAGGGGGTCGCCAGGATGAAACCACCGCATTCCAGTTTTATCAACCACTTTATACGACACCATTCATAAATTAATAATTTTTTTTATAAGTATTCAAGCAAAAATATGTTACTCCTAAAACAAAACAACATCAGTTCTTCACATGATTATTTACTTTGAATGTGTTATTTAATGTTATCATTGTTATTTCTATTTCAGTGCTTGCTTTAAGACATACATGTTCATATATATAAAAGTTATTCACTTTCGTGATAGATTTTTTTTTAATGCCAACAGGCAAAAAAAAAATGCTGTTTCTCATTTTAATATAATTTAGAGAAGATTATTATTATGGCTTATTTCTTATTAACATGTTTTGTACATAGCAACTTTCTACTCTCAAAAAGAATTCCACATGTCCAGTTTATGATTTTAGAATGTTATTTTATTTGGCTGAAAGCTATTGCTGCACATCATCTTTCAATTTAATGACCTGTAGATTTTACATGATGTTGAATTGTATGTCTTTGCATTTCTTTTGTCTCACAAAAGTGTTCCTTTTATATGTTATTATACTGCTGTATTATTGTAACAAAGATTTATATATAAATATTTATTTATATATATATATATATATGTATATATATATATATATACATTTGCTTTTACATAGCGCAATTTTCATGCTTTTAGTATGCTCAGTGCGCTATAGTTCAATCTCTTTTATGGATCAGTTGGGAGAAGGGGTATCTGGGAGAAAGTTGCCATGCTGCATTAAGGCGCTTAGCAAACACAACTCTGCTCAAGTTGGGATTTGAACTCAAGCCCCCCCTTGTTAATCCCTTCAAACTCAGATCAACAAAGCAAATAATCCAAAATATAAATCACAATGATAACTTGGCTGACTTAAAATAATATTATAGTTGAGATATAACACAGAGATACATATGATCAGTAATCCATTACAGATTAGTAATAATAATCCAATACTGAATACTTGTAACAATCACTGCTTGAAACAATGATCAATGGCTAATGGCTGTGAACGATCTAATGACCAACCGTGAACAATGACTACTGACTGACCTTGGTCGTTAGCTTTACGCTCCTTCAATATTACAATACCAAGATTTCTCTAGATCCTTTACGTCATCAATAGTACCTTCTACAAGCTTCTACCTTGACCCCACATCATGTTTAAGCAAATCAGGCTATCTGGAAGGATCTTATTTTCCCACGCACACTTAATGTGACCTTAATAATAAGGAGAGTTGACTTCCTGCTGGTGAGTGGGAAATAAAACAAGAACATAAAACTTAAGATAGGCCAATATTAGAATATTCATCCTCTGTTTGGGATTCCTCAACTCAAGAAAACATAGACACTAGAATAAATACAAATAGAGCAGTGAGATTTATAACAATGAATATTCCAATTAGATTAGAGTAGCATCATTAGTAAAAGTAAAGTAGCTATAATATATTAAACAGTAAACCATAATTTACAAATAGAAAAACAAAACATAATGAAATATTGAGAAAGAAACAAAGATAGAGGCACATTTCTTTTTCCATATGCTAGAACAAATTCATACAAGTGCTCCTTCGTCCCTAGTGCCATTAGAGAATGGAATAGGTTGCCCAAATCAGCTAGGAAAACCAACGACTTAGCATAGTTTAAGTCATTGATTAACATGCATGACTAGATTAATACATGAAATGCCTAAGACATAATTTTTTTTTTTTTTTTTTTTTTGAAAAAACGTCTTTAATATATAAGATAAGCTTTTTGTGTGCTCTCAAGCATGACATAGCCTGCTTTCTCTTTTGGTTTACACACTTAAGTAAGCTATTAACACACACACAAACACACAACTCGTTCTCTTTAAGTTGGTTGCATTATGGCACATGTATTGTAAGTGCATAAACCTACACACTATAATTCATTTAATGTACAATATGTCTAATGTTTATTTAATGTATATTATTTGTATAATTACATTGCATTAATTACTTTGCAAAATGCAATGTTAAGTTTCAGTACCAAATTGTCAAGTAAAAAAAAATCTACTGTTTATTGAAATGAGTCTCTTTTTTGATTGATGAAAGTGTATCAAATTGCTATTAAAGTATCAAAGTGAAAATTATGACATTTGTAAATAAATCTTTCTATTCAATGGGATATGAATAATACATACAAAGTTAATATAAAATAATTCAATGCTTCATCAATATGTCAATCAATAAGTTATGTGTGAATTAAATTCATTATGTAAATTAAATTATAATCAATATTGACAAAATAAGGAAAAACTAAGTATGAAGTTATTTGTTGCACAATGATACAATTTAAGTACATTTTGAAAGAGCATCTGCTAAGACATTCATCTTTCTGGTTGTCTTAATAATAGACTCTGAGTTAAATGACTATTTGCCATTTTTCTAGTGCTTAGAAATTGAAGTGGGAAATTATCTTTGAGAAGATTGAATGATTGGCCTAAAAGGTATCTGGTTAAGGAGGCTATAAACCAAACTACAGCAAAGTAATCTCTCTCAATTGTGGAAAATCTGGTTTCTGCCATTGACAATTTTCTGCTCATATAGAACTCTGGATGTAATTAATGTCCCATTGTGTTCTTGCATCAGGCATGCTCCAATTGCTTGGAATGTCTTGTTCTTGTCTGGTAACTTGACGATAGGCTCTTGTGAGAAAAGTGTCTTTGTTTCTGTCTATAATCTTTTTCAGTTCTGTTGAATATGGTACCTTGTTTGGTTGACCTTTTGTGATTAGGGTTGTCAATGTTGATGTAATTGCTTTGCAGAGTTGGGTATGAAGCATGAGTACTAGCTTTTTAATGCTAAGATGCTTCTTGCTTGCTTCTTTGTTGCACTTGAATGTCCAATATTCTTTTAATGTTATCTGGAGACTTTAAAGAGTTGTAGCTTATTGTTGAGTTTACTCATACATCAGTCATTGTGTGCTGGCTCAGTTTGAAAATAAAGTCATCTATATACAGTTGTATTTTTTTTTTGTTACTTGGGTTTAGATAATGATGATAGTCTCTCCACACTGTCACAAGACAATTATTTAGTCAAATACTTATTGGTTCAGACTTTTCTTCTCAAATCCTAAATGTTTTTTTAAGCCTTTTGTAAGACATTTTCTTCTATACCTCAAAGGGAAACTATGAGTTTTTTAAATGAGAGATCTTAATATTGGGCAAGTAGTTGCATTAGAAAACATTATACAATTTTTTTTATTTAGATGCTTAGAAACATTTATGTTTAGTAAATTAGACATCAAATTCTTCAGATCTCAGAAAAAAGCAGTATTATCAGAGAATTTTTTTTTTTAATAATAATAATAATCTTTATTGTCCGCATGGAAATTTGTCTTACAATTTGTGCATTAAACCAAACAATCAATCTCAAAGTGACTGCTAGAGCTAGTCTCAAGATATGTTTAAATATGTCAATAACTTGTTATTTGATAGGTTGGAACAAGAATATAGCCTCCTACTTGTTAAAAAGGAGCTACGGTGGCTGACTGGTAAAGCACTTTTGTTTCGAACCGAGGGGTCCCAGGTTTGAAAGCTGGTGAAGATTGGGACTTTAAATTTTGGAATCTTGAGGGCTCTTAAAGTCCACCCAGCTCCTGACATCAGTTGGAGAAAAGTAAAGGCAGTTGGTCATTGTGCTGGCTAACTGTGGGCCAAACATGACCATCATCTGCCTCATTGATGGCAAGGTCTGAAAGAGGAATTTTACTTGTTAAATTGTTGTTTCTGTATATCACAAACTTTTCAAGGCTTAAAGCAGAAAAGTGACATTATTTAAGCTGCATCTGAATTAACTGTTTGTCTGTGGCTGTATGTGTGTTTCTGTTAACATTGATTGTTCATTAGACTTTAAAATACAACAATGGTGCAAAGCCAGGTCTATTGGTTGGTTTAGTGCTACAAATGCAATGAGCTGTCAAATGTATAGTACAGAAAATTCATCCACAAAATTATAAAATAGGGTCAGATGGAACTTATTAAAATATTATTTTTTTTTGCTGCAATTTTGATTTTGTCAATTATAATATTTTAAAATTTGTCTTTTTTTTTTTTTAACTTTTACCTAAAGTCAGAAATATACATATATACATACATACATATACATATATATATGTGTGTGTGATGTATGGTTACATAATATAAACAAATTACTGTTAACTATATCTTTTGCCTTAATTTCTATTTTAATTGCCGGAATTGTATGGTACTTCATAGAGATGCTTTTACATACTGTTGATTTGGATTGGCTTGCAAATATTTTCTCTGTTGTAGTCCTTACATCTTTGAACCTCTAATGCCTTAGAATTAATTTTCCTCCAACTGTTCATTTAGTTTATGCCTTTGTTCTCTAGTTTTACTTTGTTTGTTGACTTTTACATCTATAACTTATATAATATAGTATTTCATAAGTATCTACCACACTAAAACATGTTTACTATCTAATAGATTATATTATATTTCATTTTTTTTGATGGACTGGTTTATTTATTACAGTTTTAATCTTCTATTTTCTTTAAAAAAAACAGTGAATTTTTAAAAACAATGCATGACTACATGAATGTATTCTACAGGTTCAAGCCATTTATTTCAATTCAGAAATTAACACATTGTGCTATTTACAATTTACATAAAAGTATATTTTTTTTTACAGAGAACATTTTTATTATATTTTGTCATTCCACAATTTGTTCTTGTTCAGATCTAAAATGTTTTTATCAATAAAGACAATTCTTTTAGAACATCCTTGAGTTTTTGATTGTAATTTGTTTTGTTTTTTGTAAATTTCATTTCTATGTGTTGCTTGTTTAAAACAGAAAATGATACTTTTTCTGTTTTCCCAGATGGTGAAATAGAGTATTAGTTGTTTTTTTTTCCAATTTCATGTTCTTGTCCTCAGAACTTGTGTTCATTCAAACATCACAACTCTTCAATCATCACATTTTAATTCTTTTTATCATCATCATAGTACTAAGAAGTACCATAACCACTTTATATTAGGGTTTCAGGTAATTATTTCCAATTAGTTTTTTAAACTCTTAAACACCAAACATTCGTTCATTTGAGATTATATTGATATTAAAATATAATTATATATAAAAAAATAAAATTGTTTTTTTCCTTGAAGTAGTACAGATAAGTAGGTCACAGATGGGGCTGCATAGCCACGGGAAATACTGCATTCCTCATTAATCTTCGGACTTGAAGACAAGCCTTATTAATACAGATATCAGCTAATTATACTTTTAAAAATGTGCATAAGAAAAAAATGAAAAAGTAATCTACAATGAAATAAAAGCAGTTAATAGTCAAATAGCATTTTGTCTTTCAAAGAGAAAACAATATTTTTTCCCAAGGAAACTTAAAAAATAGTTCAATTGTGTATGTCATCATTAAAATAAAATGCTTCTAAGAAGCTACAATACTATGTTAGAGCAATAGAAGAATTGAAACAATTTCTTTCAGTTTGAAGAAATTCTTGTCAGTGTTCATTTTTTTCTGCATGAACAAGTTGTTTCCCTTCTTCATAGGCTTGATACAGTTTAAACAGAGTCAGTGCCATCCTCTCAGCTTTGTCATCCTCTCCAAACAGTTTCTTCAGGTGCTTCATTTGTTTCTGACTATTTGCTGAATCTGTCTGACTGCTGCCTTGGACCTTATTGAATAGACACTCTTAGTAAAACATTTATTGAATAATTGAAAGTTTAACTATTTTTTAAATGCTATTAACAATGCATTATTTTTACTTAGTTCTAAATACTAGACATGTAGATAAGTTTAAACCTAAATACTAGACATGTAGATAAGTTTAAACCTAAATACTAGACATGTAGATAAGTTTGTACCTAAATACTAGACATGTAGATAAGTTTGTACCTAAATACTAGACATGTAGATAAGTTTAAAGCTAAATAATTCAAATTCTTGTGAATGGTAACAATGGCTGATATTTTGGTGAGAAATTTATTGCTTTGCTGCTAAAAATGACTTGTGATCATTGGATTAGAAAACTTTCCACACTAGATATAAGTAAGTAAAGTTTCCCTTTCAGACCTAGCGGTGTATGGACAGATTATGATCTGTTTCTGTGGCCCACTGTTAACGAGGGTGTCATGTGGCCAGCACAATGACAAACCACTTTTACTTTTCCCCAACTAATGTCAGGTACCCTTTGGAGCTGGGTGGACTCACAGGCGCCATAAGATCCCGAAATTAAAAAACCCAGTTTTCACCAGGATTTTAACCCAGGTCCCCTAATTCTGAAGCTCCACTCATCCACAGCACCTCCCCCACACTAGATGCTATGCAGTAAATTATCCAATTCTAGGCTGTAAAAATGTTTTACAAGGAAAACAATAGAGAAAATTCATTTCATTGATACCGATTTAGATCTTTTAAAATCTATATTTCCTGATTAATGCTCGAATGTAATATAATGGAGAGAAAAAAAGAACAATATTGTACAACAAGCCAGATAGCAATCAAAAATATTATATCAAAACAGCTAACTTTAATGTGAAGCAATCTATCATCAAAGGATAAATAGCATGCTGATATGCTAACCATTAAAGTGTTAAAAAAGAACAGCAACTAAAGTGTATACCTTATTGCCCTGTGAGCTAGTTTGACTGACTGTATCATTGGGCTGAGGTGATAGAGAGGTTGGTAATGAGTGTCTGTGCATTTGTTCTCTTCTTTTCAACTTATGCTCTTCTTGGAGTTTTTTTTCTTCTTCTTGAATTCTGAAAGAAATTGAAGTAGTTTTTTTTCTCTCGTAAAAGGAGATGTTCACAGTAATCTTCCCTTTGTTTTCTTTACAATTTTTAAGATGAAGTTTACAAGAAATTTAGAAAAATGTGGGGTTGTATAAAGAAACCTAAAGAAATATTTTTTTTTTAAATATGAAAAAGAAAAATTGGGAGAGATTATGAAATAAATAGACAGACTTAACAATATTAAGGACACCATACTGAAAGATTACTGTTGATATATAATAATAGCTTTGTGTTACAAGCAAAGGGAATTTGATTTTCCAGTGCTAAAAAATGCACAGAAATTATCATATACTTTATAAATACATAGCTTTTCAAAAGGTCCTATTCTCTGTACACACAAAAAAGCTAGCTATTTATAGTTATTCACCATAGACTAAAATCCTCAACAGAATGACCTTATCATCAAAACAAGCATTTAAAGATATTTATAAATATGTAATACTCTCAGAAATGAGTTTTATTCATCTCAGTAAATCAGCAAAGTGTTCTCTAAGATCTATGTTTCTGTGGCCAAGGTATACTTTGAATGGTATTTTTTTTCCCTTTCTACCACAAAAGACCAAACCTACCTTGTAGACAGAACTCTTATTAACAGAATTCTGAAAATGTAGTTGAGAAAATCCTCATAGGTGGATCACATCCGTAGTAGGCATGTACTTTGAAATGTGTTTATTAGGGTTAGGGCGGTCAGAAGTAGGCTGAAGTAGCTATAAAAAGATTTCCCCTCATCTTTTTTTTACTTGTTTCAATAAAATGTACCTATAGAAATGCACAAACAAAGCAATACACCATGGGAGACTTGTCTAGACATAGGGTCAATTGAGTTCTTGTAAACCGTGAACTGGAGAGTCATCAGGGGGAATCAGTTAAAACCCAAAGCCTGTAGCAAAGACAGAAAGAACAAAGGCCTTGTAGTCAGCAAGAATGGAGTGATCAGAAGAGTATGCAGCTTTTCTAGGTGTGAAGAAAATCTTTATAGCTTTGACCAACAAACTGAAAATGGAAGCCAACCAGTCAATGGAATAATCAACTATTTATCAACTCAAAAACAATTCAAAGTGGCATTTTACCTACTAGGGCTACCACAATGATCAACTGCCCTTTTCCTTGACTTTTCTTTTTCAACAGAAGATAAGATAAGATAGATAAGATAATTTTTCTTGATCCAATCAAATGGACATTCAGTTTGACTACAATTGACAACCTCAGCGTAACTACTGTACAATAACAATAAACATGCAAATACGAACAACATTCACACATGAAACACATACACACTCACAACCAGCGCTTTATAAATTAGACTTCTATGTACTTCTCGATGATGACAGATGATCTTGTAACACTCTGACTGAAATTGGGATGAAGGATTTTTAACAACATGTCGAACTAGACTGTGTTCTAAACTAAAAAGAAATCACTGCTTTCATCTTGATCTTCACATGCAAGGCTTGACAGCCACAAATTGAACTCTACCTCTTTACAATTACAGTTGGTTAATATGCATGACTAAATGCATGACGCATAGGACATAATCATCTTCTTTTTTTAAGTAACGTCTGTATTATATAAGATAAGATCCCGTCTTAGCTTCATTACATTGCTTGGCAACGTACAGGAATTATTTTGATTTGACCATTTTCAAAACCTTTCTGTCACTTACTTTTTCTGTCTGAGCAATCTTGTTTTTTTCATCTCTTCATAACTTGGGAACATAGTGTTGCCAGTTAAAGGTGGGGTTCTCTGGTAAGGTTTCAGGACTTGCACATCAGTATAGTTCACCATGGCACCATGACCTTCTGGACAGAAGAAGTATCTTTTTCCTTTATAGATTCCATTGTGAGTAGTGTAAGCTGTGAAAAAAAAACAACTATAAAGCATTAATGGAAAAAAAGAAGATAATATTTAACAAGTTTGATTAAAGTCACAAATATAATCCCTTTTGTTGCTTTTATTTTTTTTTAAATTTTAAGCTGATAAAAGAATTTTCTTTGCCAAATATAAGCCATATATATTAATCAAAGATTAAGTGGCTAGAAAGATAAAATATGTTTAAAGCTTTATAGAAACTAAAGTGAAAAAAAAAAGGTAAAAGCTTTAAAAATTCACGCCTGAATACTACTAGCACAAAAAATCCTGATCTTTGCACCGAATTTGAGAACAAATTAGAGGAAGCTTTTAAAAACTTCTCTGTGACTGAGGTAGAAAAAAGCTGGACGTTTATGCGTGATACAATCTACCAAACATCATCACTGGTCTTTGGAAACAAAACCAAGAAAAGCGAAGACTGGTTTGAAGCTAGTCTACCAGAAATGGAAACTGCCACTACGAACAAGAGAGCAGCCATGCTAATCTACAAGAAGGATCCCACCCCAAGCAACTTAATAAGGCTCAGAGCTGCACGTAACAATGCCCAAAGAGTAGCGAGACAATGTGCTAACAAATACTGGCAGGAGCTATGCGAAGATATTCAATCTTGTGCCGACTGTGGTAACATAAGAGGACTATATGAGGGCATGAGAAAAGCCTTTGGACCTCACACCAGCAAGTGTGCTCCACTCAAGTCAAAAGATGGCTCAATCATCAGCGATCGTGCGCTGCAAATGGAACGATGGGTAGAACACTATGCAGAACTCTACCAGATTGAAAACGCCATCTCACCAAATGCTGTTTCCAACTTCCCATCACTTCCAGTTTTGACGGAATTAGACGAAACGCCCTCAGTAAAGGAGCTGAGCATTGCCATTGACATGCTTGCACATGGGAAAACACCCGGAGGAGATGGCATTCCTGCTGAAGTAATTCAGGCTGGAAAACATGCCCTAATCAAACCACTCCATGAACTGCTAAGCTTGTGCTGGGAACAAGGAATGGTCCCCCAGGAATTGAAAGACTCCAACATTGTTACAATTTATAAAAATAAAGGCGACCGCTCTGATTGTAACAATTACAGAGGCATCTCACTGCTTAGCATAGTCGGAAAGGCTTTTGCTAGAGTGTTACTAAAGCGATTACAGATCCTGGCAGATCGTGTTTATCCAGAGTCGAAGTGTGGCTTTAGGGCAGGAAGATCTACAACAGATATGATTTTCTCTCTGCGGCAGCTACAGGAGAAGAGCAGAGAACAAAAGCAGCCCCTCTTCATAGCTTTTATTGATTTGACCAAGGCCTTTGACCTTGTTAGCAGAAGCGGTCTGTTTGCTGTACTAGAGAGAATCGGCTGTCCAAATAAGTTAAGAAAACTAGTGTCAGCTTTTCACGAAAATATGCAGGGCACCGTTCAGTTTGAAAGTTCTTCCTCCAGGCCATTCTCCATTAAGAGCGGTGTAAAACAAGGATGTGTACTGGCCCCTACACTTTTTGGCATCTTCTTCTCAGTCGTACTATCCAGTGCTTTTAAATCCCTGGAAGACGGAATATACATCCATAGCAGATCCGATGGAAGGCTCTTTAACCTGGCACGTCTTAAAGCCAAAACGAAAAGGCGTCGTATCTTGATAAGGGAGCTGCTGTTTGCCGATGACGCGGCACTCGTATCTCACTCACAAGGAGGTCTACAGAAGCTAGTGAACGCCTTAGCAGCTGCTTGTCAAGAGTTTAGCCTTACTATAAGTCTCTCCAAGACCGAAATCCTCGCACAAGACGTTGCAGAAATACCTATAATACAAATTGGGAACCACACCCTTTCAGTGGTGCAGGAATTTACCTACTTGGGTTCAACAATTGTCAGTAACCTAGACTTAGACATCGAGCTGACAAAAAGGATAGGAAAAGCTACCACAGCATTGGCAAAACTCTCCAAGCGCGTCTGGGAAAATGGTAAATTGACCACAGCGACCAAAATCCTAGTCTACAACGCCTGTGTTGTGAGCACTCTCCTTTATGGCAGTGAAAGCTGGTCAACATACATGTACCAAGAGCACAGATTGAATAGTTTCCACTTGCGCTGCCTGAGACGCATAATGGGCATCTCTTGGAGGGACCATGTCTCCAATCAGGAAGTTTTGAGACTGGCCAATATGAACAGCATGTATGCTCTCCTGACACAAAGGAGATTACGCTGGCTCGGACATGTCACCCGCATGCCAGATGGTAGAATCCCGAAAGATATCTTACATGCTGAGCTTGTGGAAGGAGTCAGACCCAAGGGCCGCCCAAGACTAACATATAGAGATGTCTGCAAGCGAGACATGAGAGCCTCAGGCATCAGTGAAAGTATGTGGGAAAACATAGCCAAAGACCGGAGTGCATGGAGACAGACTGTGCGTGCTGGGACAACCCTTGCTGAGAACAAAAGAATTGAAGCGGCTTTAATCAAGAGGGAAAAAAAGAAAGCTGCCCTGTCTGCTAGCCCTAAATCAGAGGCATACAAATGTACGAATTGTGGCAAAGTCTGCCGTTCTAGAATTGGCTTGATTAGCCACACCAGATTCTGCCCCGTCTCAAGATTAAGCCAAAACCAGTGACTCACTTGGGCGCATCCATTGCCTTTCGAGACAAAAGGAGCCATATATATTAATCAAAGATTAAGTGGCTAGAAAGATAAAATATGTTTAAAGCTTTATAGAAACTAAAGTGAAAAAAAAAAGGTAAAAGCTTTAAAAATTAGTCAGTAGTATATTATAGGATGTTGGATATCATGATTATTTTTTTTCAAATCAAGTCAGTCTTCTTCTTCCTTGTCCAGTCAAGTCAGTTTTTCTAGGTTTGTTTAATTAAAAAATACAGGAAGGACATTTATTTCAATTCTATCAATAGATATCAAAAAGCCTGCAAAGTATGGGAGCCCTTGAGGCACCCTGACCATGCTTCCCAGTGGTGGAGGCTGTCCAAGCAAGACCAAGCTATTATAGCACAGTGCAGGCCACTGTCCTGTTGGCTCATATTTTGCATGGTTATGGCCAAACTTTGACTCACAGTGCCCTCACTGCAGGGAAGAAGAGGAAAAACGTCTCATATTCTTTTAGACTGCCCCAGACTTGCTGATCTCCACAGGTCTGGGAAACCACTAATTCTCGACCTGTATGGCGATGTACAAATATATACAATAAACAAAACAGCAGGGTTTCTGTCTAAGGCTTTAGATTTGAATCTCTCAAGTCCTAACTGAACTGGAGTTTGATGATGATGATCAATACATATGTTATTATATCAGTAAACAAAGAGGATTAGGGAAGATACAATTGGAAAATTACCATTGTCATAAAGAGAAACTCCCACTTTCAACTTCTGTGCTTGAGGATATTTATCAGATAATCCAACATACTGAACCACACCTGTTGAATAAATTATCTTTTTAGTTTAAAAAGTGGAAAACATAAAAGTAACTGTGAAACAGTTGTCAGAGTTAAAAGCCATTAGTGTTTTCATTGTTTAATCAATAAATTGCACAAACTATACCCCAACTTTTTAAGAATCTATTCATTATTCACTGAATATAAAGCTTTGTGGCTACATTTTTAAACACAGGCATCATCAGAAAAGAAGTTCTTCACTATCTGTTTTCTTAACTTTTTCTATCTCTATCTTGTTTTTCTTTCTTCAATGTGAACCTGGGTGTCTTTAATCCCATAATATAGAAATTGTTAGTTTGTATATCATTAATATGATGAAAAACACTTTCTTTGTCCAAAAGACTATATGAATAAAATTCTTAAGCTTGGAGATTATAGGGTCTATTCAAACTACGACATTGCTACAGCACGATGGCAAAAGAGGGTATATAACACATCTTTCATTTACATCTTTTAGGCCATCGAAGGGAAGGAACATGCTTGCAAGTAGACTTTGATACTAGCTGTTCAGCACAATCAGCAGCAAGCTTTCTCCATAGAAATCAGTCTCAAGCAATGATTGCAACCTCTTCCCAAATGGTTTCCAGTGCCCTTTGATCGAGACCATTCATTATAGAAGACCTCAACACTAACCTGCGATGTCTTAACCTGTGGGCATTTTAGATCAATAGTTCATTGCCACATTGTACAGACTTGGTTTCTAATGCCTTTAGGTTACAATGTTGCAGATCAGTGTTCAGACCTTCTATGGGAAGTGTGGTCGAGAGGCCAAGTGCGCTTAAACTTAGCTTGGCTTGGCTACCTAGAAGGGGGCTCGAGGTTCGACACCCGACTCTGGCAGAGTTGTGTTTACTGAGCGCCTAAAGGCAGCATGGAAAACCAACTCCTAGATACCCACTCCCCCCCCCCCCCCCACACTGGTCCGCAAATGAGATTGGACAAAAGCGCTCTGAGCATGCTATAAGCATGAAAGTAGCGCTATATAAATTCTACAATAACAATTAAAAAATAATAAAGATGATTGGTCTCCATTTGACCCTGTTTGAAGGCATACGCATGTTATATGAGGAAATGCTTGTGTCCATTTTCCTGATGTTGGCCTGGCAGTGATAAGTAAAATACCGCAGCCTGTGACTACTAATGAGAAGATAAAGATGAAAAGTGAAAGGGCAAAGTTACTTGCATCCGCACTATTGGCAATTAACAAACTTTTGTTTAATGCATGGTTGGGCCATCATTTCAACATCAAGCTAGCTGTTAAACAATGGTTACTTACTAGCTGACCATTAGATATCATTACTTATTTGCAAATATTATCAGCTAATGAACACAAAAAAGGCAAGGCTATTTTAACTTAAACTATAATATTGACATACTCACCAGGATATATCGTATCCTTTCTGTTAAAACGTGTTGACCCATACACTAGAACTCTGTCTCCTTTTTGAACTTGGTCAACATCATTATCAGAGAATGATTTCATGCTGCCATTTTTTTTCTCAATAAAACTCTTATTCCAGAATCTCTTACAGGGGTCACACATGCATTTTTCAGAATTCTGAGATATTCAGAAATATATATATAGGTGTATATACTAGCATTACCAGTGATTTGTGCCCCGGCTATATATTGTTTATTTTATCATGGACCCCTCCTATTTTTATAACAATAATAATATAAAGGCCCACAAGTAAATCTCCCTTACATGACTTTGGCCAGCAAATTCTAGCCTCTGTTACATTGAACTTGACCAGTCCGTAAAGTAGAGTATCACCTCTCTCTCTCTCTCCCCCCCCCCCCCCAAACTCTCCACCTTAATAAAATAGACTTATTTACACTGACTATTTCTCTGATTTTCAGTTCTTTATTTGAAATATTTGATAGGCTCTATGATATATTTTTACCATTGAATTATAGTAAGTTATGTAGAATTAGAACGGCTTGACTATATTAACCTACAAAACCCAAACTTCTGGCCTGAGAATTCTATTATCCTCTTTCTCACTTCCCTCCCCCACCCATCATCACCCTTAAATAAATAATTCTACGTACAATCACTGACTTTTCTTTGGATTCTTAATTGAAATTAAGATATCAGGATAAGAACATGTAATTATCTTCTATTCTGAAGAAAATTGTGTAATTCCTAATGCCTTTAGAGAATGGAATGGGTTGCCTGAATCAGATAGAAAAAACAACGACTTAGCAGAGTTTAAGTCACTGATGAACATGCATGACTTTATTGATACATGAACTGCGTAGGACGTAATTATCTTCTTAAGAATTCATAAAATAAAATAGAATGGATGGATTTAGAGTCTAGAGATGAGTATAGGGCCAGGCTGTCTATATAGGGTCTAGTCTTCAAATCAAAAGAATTATGAAGAATATTGGGTAAAACTTCCCATGAAGAATTGTAATCTGAATCTAAATCTACTAATAGAATAATTAGATCTAGTAGAATAGATATTCTATCATATTTTATTAACCAATAGTGATATTATATAATCAAATGATTATAGATCTTATCTTATAGATTAAAGATGTTACTCAAGAAGATAATTACATCCTACACATTTCATTTGTCAATCTAGTAATCTAGTCATGCATAGTAATCAATGACTTAAACTCTGCTAAGTCAAGGTTTTCCTGACTGATTCAGGCAACCCATTCCATTCTCTAATGGCACTAGGGAATAAGGAGCACTGGCACAATTTTTTTTCTAGGTATGGAATAAGTAATGTGCCTCTATCTTTCTCTTTGTGTCTTTCATACAAAGTATTTCATGGTTCAGTGTTATATCATAGTGTTCAATTTTAATTCATAGATCATAGGTTATTTTATCATATCACAGAAGAGATACAAGACACCGATAGCAAAGACAAACAGACACTCTTTTGTTCCACTGGCAATCAAATCATTAAATAAGAACAATCTGGTATAAACTTGTCACAAGTAAATTATGAGTGAGTCTGGTGTGAATGTACACTTTGGTTTCTTATAGTTATAATGTTTTTTGTTTGGTGTAATGCACAAATTGTAAGACAAATTTCCATACGGATAATAAAGATTATTATTATGTATTATAGCTACTTTACTTTTTTCTGTCTTTAGGCTTAAGTCTCTCTAAATTTAGTGTTTTACTAATCTTTGAATTTATTTGAATGTAAAGGTTTTCAAACCTGATCATCATGATCATGGCAATCGTGAATATTTTTTTTATTCGTACAAGATGATTTAGATCTAGATCTAGATTTTGATGATGATCTAGACCTAGATATTCTACCAGAACTAGAATCCGAATCTCGACTTCTTGCCATTTTCGAATCAATTAGATGTTAGACTTAGAATCTAATCTTGATCTAGATTCTACAGTTAATAGTTTGTAATCTAGACTAGTAAAATCTAATTATTTTGTATGCATTTTAAACCCAGCGATAGTTTACGCTTCCATGACACCACTTCCGGTACTTCGACTCAATGGGTAATCCCTATTCCTATTTGTTTTGCTTATCAGTAAAATTAAAAAATAACAACGTAATTTTGTAATACGATATATTCTGGTATGGCTCCTGCTTACATCTAGATCTAACTAACTTATTAAGATTTAAAAGTAGATCTTATTCTATAATCCAAATATTTCAAATAAAGCTAAAACTAAAAGATTTTTATTCTACCATACAACAATAGTCTCTATAGATTCTATCTTTTTAATTTTTATGTCAATATGTCCATGACCTGGACTGGGTGAAATCAAATGGTGACAAGTTCTAGGAAGTAGAGATCTAGATCTACAATTATTGATCTACTAGACTAGATGTAGTCTAGATCTAGATTTTATTTCTGTCGTCAACGAGTAAATTAACTGGCCTAGAAATCTAGATCTAGGCCATGTCAAATTAGACAACACATGCCTATTAGTAATTTTGTAAAGCATAAAAAATATATTAAAGTCTTAAGGTAGAGATTCTCTTTTTTAGTTTTTTTTTTATACTAGAGTCTAGTAGAGTCTAGATCTAGACTCTAGACCTATAGCCTATAGAAATAATAGAGCTACTTGTTGCTTAGTTGCTAGAGTTAGTACTACTAGCTAGTCCTATGACTATGACGTCTATGACTTATTATTATTATTATACTTATGAACTTATATATCATAATATTATATTATAAAATATTAAATATAGAGCTATACTACAAACTATAGTAATATAATATAATAATTATATATACATGGACTCTAGAATCTCTAGATCTAGATCTAGTACATATTAATTAATTAATAATAATATTATAAAATTATACATATTTGTATTAGTTATTAGTTAGTTTAGCTAGTCTATACTCAATAGTACTCAATTCAATACTCAGGGTTCTCTCCTGAAGCCTTTCTTGTATTTGGGGTATAGCCGCAATCAATGCAAGGCAGCAGAGGTTCGGATTCAGAGTTTTCCTTCTCCTACTAGATCTACTCCTAGATGGGTGACCCTTACTTAGGCAGATTGTGGCACACTGTGCTACAGCCTGGCAGAGCCTGTGGCACTACTGATCCCAAACTGTATCTAGAGAGGATATTCCGTTCCTTTGGTCACATCAGCTGTGCGGAGAGGGGGGAACTGCTGTCTGGGCGACATTGTTCCGACCATAAGCAATGCCCAGGCTTTTATCTCGCTTACTCAAAGCCCAACCACATGAAAAATTGTTTGAGATGAACCATAGTCGTTCTATGACTGAAGGAGGCCAATGAATGACTGACTCAATACTATAATCATATTACTGTCATAATAATATTGATATATTAAATATATACTATAATACAATTATTATAAAATTAATAGTATTGAATAGATCTATACTATTATATGGATAGATTTAGACTAGCCAGAGCAAGGTCTAGATGTAGTCATTGATCTAGACTCTAGACTCTTATATAAATTATAATTATAGTCTAAAAATTATACAGTAAATTATATTTTATAACTATTATATAGTATAATATAATTAATAATACTAATATACTATATAGTGGCATTTTCAGTGTTACTATTAGTACTATTAGCATATTAATACTATTTAATTATTTATATTTATTTTATATCTAGATAAAAAGATAGATCTAGTTATCTAATAGTTCTAGATCTTAGAATAGATGATCATGTTAGAGTCCAGAGTCTGTCTAGACTTCTCTAACTCTGGTCACTAGATCTAGACTAGACCAATCTAGTAGAGTCCTGAATCTAGATTAGTCTAGAATATAAATATAAATAGATATCTAGTCTAAGTTTCTACTCTCGCTTCACTGACTGTCACACTCTGACTCTATGTAGAATAATATAGATTCTAGAATGATAATATCTTAGGTATATTATATAGGCATTTTTATAGAGTATAGAACCATTACCCCACCTGTAAGCCCATTATGTATGTTTGAAGTTTTATAGCTATGTAATGGGGTAATGGTGAGACCTAGATCTAGAAAAAAACAAACTATTATTTTAAAATCCTTGTTCATTTGCCTATAAAATTAGATGCATGATAAAATGTATTCCTACGCAAAGTTAAAAATAAATCTGATGTCAAAGCGGTGTACGGTCGGTATCTAAATGTAACTAAATGTAACTTGGACTGTTCAGAGTTTTTTTTACCTGACCATCATACTGCTCAGCGTGTAACACTAATCACTAGTATCAATAAAAGGAAAAAAAAATGTTTTCACAACAGGTCACGTTGACCCATGATAGAACTCTTTCTGGAGAAAACTGTTGTCAAGTGTTTTGTGTGTGTGTGTGTTTTTTTTTGTTGTTGTTTTTTTTTGTGTTTTCTTCATGTAGTTTCCCTTGTT
The DNA here is from genome assembly GCF_947242115.1 of Biomphalaria glabrata. Taxonomy (NCBI): domain Eukaryota; kingdom Metazoa; phylum Mollusca; class Gastropoda; family Planorbidae; genus Biomphalaria; species Biomphalaria glabrata. The sequence goes on from NC_074717.1 coordinate 44,312,722, forward strand.
CTAATGTTCATTGTGTTTTTCTTAAGTATGTTATTAGTGTGTAGGTATTCTTGTTCATATTAATAAGAGGGAGTTGTATTTCAAACGCCTGTGTTGTAATTAAATCATATGTGGCATTATAGTATGGTGGCAGCTTTTTTTAAAAGCTCTAAAATGGTTACTGCAAGAACTAATTATTTTAAACCAAGAATTAACCCTCCACCTCCTGAAGAAATGGTGTGAGGAAAGGATGCGTTTCAAGCGAATGTGGCTGAACTGTTGTAGTGTGGGGAGAATAAAATGATAGATGAAGAGTACGCTAAAGTACTATTTTAAAATTCTTTTTTTTTGGTTAAAACAAGTTATTTATGATATAATGAAAACATGCAATTTTGTTTTCAAGTTTCCCCCTATTTACACACGTTTAAAAAGAAAAACTATTTAATATAGAGTTTGTGTAATTTCATAGTTTTATATATACTACTACTGTCCATATCTCTGTTTACATGTTGAAAAAGTCCTGCAATACTCATGTTGACCATAATTAGGCATGTGACAAGAAGGTCCTTGTGCATTAAACATTTTCATGGGTCCTGCAATAGGTTTAAATTTTTATTTTTTTTTGGATCAGGATAGGATTGTTGTTTTAATAGTTAGTAGTTAATGGTGGTTTTCCATGAGATTCTGTTAACTAAATAAATAATTCACAGGAGCTGCATTTGAGTTTGCATGAAAACTCAAAACTCCCTTTGTTATCTTATTATTCTAGTGTCTAGCCACATAAAGAAAAGATTCTGTTTTCACTTTCAGCTAACAATATGCTGTGTACATACCAAATATGGTTTACTACATTTTGGGGCTAATATCTTTCAGTGGTTATTATCCTGCTAAAATGTTATAATAATATCTTAAATGAGAAACAAAGAAATTAAAGTTATTTAAATAAAAATCTGTTTGCTCAAATGTATTCGTAGCCTAGAAGTGTTATAAATTGCCTGCAACTCCATTATATCAAAGTCTTGACAAGTTTCAGACCAAAGTGAATTCTTAAAACTTCACCAGAATCAAAATCCTTGACTTAACTCTTTCTTTCCTAATAAGCGATGTCATCGTTGATTTGATCCCATTCTTTCAGCCTAATTGATGATATTTTCATTGATGCTTGTTTTTTTTTTCTTTCTCCAAAAATTGTTTTTAATTGCTTCTAATTTAGTCTTGAATAGTTTCCCTTTGAAAAACATACAGACTTTTTTCAATTTCTTTTTTTTTTAGCAAAAACAATGTTTTAAAAAAGTAGGGGCTAAAAAAGGCTGTTTTTTTTATATTAATTTTGTGCATGGTGGAGACATAGGATAGTGACTTCAAGACAATAAATTTGTGTTTTATGTTACAGATTAAGTTTTGTGAAAATATGAATAACTATCATTAAAAAATACTTTTAAGTTCAATATAGATCGTAAAATATTGTCTAGATTGAGTCTTGTCCACAGTCTGTAAGTTTTTATTTTTAAATTCCATTATGGAAAATAAAATTTCCTTTCGGTATTATAAACATCAGTTTGTATTTTCTAAAAAGGGCCTGTATTCTCCTTTAATTTAATACCAAATATAACAAACAAATATAACAATAGCTGCTACTTTTTGACTATCAGACAGTGTTGCTGCTTTGGTTTAGGTATTGGTTATTGATACTTAATTTATAGATAGGTGGTCAATAATGGTCAATAGTTGTTGTTTTACATGAAGTGAATTGGGTTATTCGAGACATAATATCTCTTTACTTAACGCCTGCCTATTGTACAGCCAAAAAAAAAAAAAAGTTCAAAGTAACAAAATTTAAGTGACTTTCAAATAGCCCTAATTTTTTTCTATAAATGTCAGGTACCTATTGAAGTTTAAGTTCACTTAAGGATGTTCTTAAATCTTAAACAAAAAGGTCAGGATTGGACTTAAAGACCTTCAGATTGGCATCTAAACCTTTTACCACTACCATTGGTAATATTCCTTCTATTAGTGCATGTTTGTAGCACTGATTTTAAAACATCTCATGATGAACAAGATGTTGAAAAGTGAACGTGATATTGAAATACAGTTTTTCATATTATAAGAAGAATCAGTCTTTTTTCTTACTTATATTTAGATTTTTGTTTTTGTTTTATACATGTTCTAGATGAGTGTTCGACTGAAATTGAAGGAAACTGGGTAAGGAAATTGTGCATCGCACAAGCTAGCCTTGCCAACTTTTATTTCATAAATAAAACTAGAAGTAAAAAGTAACACATTTCAAGTAAAAAGGAAAAGTGCAAAATAATAAAATAAAAGATGAATAAAACATGAATCAGGACTAAAATGTTAAAAAAAAAAAAAAAGAATTGTTTCATTATATTTGGGGAAATATTTATAACCTTGCTTTTTTTTTCTGTAGCCTGATTTGTTTAACTGAATGTTCTCAGCATGAGCTTTGCTTTCAATTATTTATATTTTTTACAGTAACATGAAACTATGAGATTTTTTAAAATTTCACCATTTCGGGGCATATTTCACTCTACTATTATTAACTCACATGCAGGATGTATTTCTTTTAAAATAAAACATTACTATGGCTTTTTGTTCCTAAGATCTTAGCAGCAATTATTTCTTCATCTTCTGCCCATTTCCATTTTATTAACCCCCACTCTTTTCAGACAATCACTGAATAATGATCCTATTTTTCTTAATGTTGCTATAAGTAGTCTCCTTAGTATTTTTTTTAGTATTTTAATAGTCTAGGTTGCAATGCTATTTTTTATTTTACATGTCCCTTTTATTAGCTTGTGAACTCTTCATGGGTTAAAGGTGGGTGGGTGGACAAAGATCTCAAAAAGGCTGTAATGATTTTCCTAGAAATTCGACAGTTTATGTATATCTTTGGGAAAAAAAACAACTAATGGCCACAGAGAGAAAACTCTGGTTTGATAGTTACATTTTTTTTTTGAAAAATGTTATGTTAAAATAAAATTTGGTCTAGAGATCTACATCTTGAACACATGTGGTGGAAATTCCCACAAAGAGTTTAAATAAACATTTAGGAATATTTTGCCCTTTGTCTTATTCAGTCTAGAGTACTGTCTGTTTATGTTTCTCAGTCTGTATATGTATCACCAAACTAGAATCTTTTATACCATATCTATGACTAGATCAAGTATTCTAGTCTAAACTACTGACTTTATGTTTCACATTCTGTATCACCGAACTAGAATCTTTTATACCATATCTATGACTAGAACTAGTATTCTAGTCTAAACTACTGACTTTATGTTTCACATTCTGTATCACCAAACTAGAATCTTTTATACCATATCTATGACTAGATCAAGTATTCTAGTCTAAACTACTGACTTTATGTTTCACATTCTGTATCACCGAACTAGAATCTTTTATACCATATCTATGACTAGATCTAGTATTCTAGTCTAAACTACTGACTTTATGTTTCACATTCTGTATCACCAAACTAGAATCTTTTATACCATATCTATGACTAGATCTAGTATTCTAGTCTAAACTACTGACTTTATGTTTCACATTCTGTATCACCAAACTAGAATCTTTTATACCATATCTATGACTAGATCTAGTATTCTAGTCTAAACTACTGACTTTATGTTTCACATTCTGTATCACCGAACTAGAATCTTTTATACCATATCTATGACTAGATCTAGTATTCTAGTCTAAACTACTGACTTTATGTTTCCCATTCTGTATCACCAAACTAGAATCTTTTTATACCATATCTCTGACTACATCAAGTATTCTAGTCTATGCTGTATTTTGATGTTTCCAAGTCTGGATTTATATCAAGTAATCACTCTTACAAAAAGTCATCAGCTTCCTAAAGGAAGAAAGTCTTTTAAAAAAAATTCAAATTTGACTTGTTAAAGGATTAAGTTAACACTAGAGGAAGACTATATATAGCTAACAGCTCGATGCATTCAGTAATTATTCCATTTCCCTTATTACCCACCATTACATCTGACCTTTGCTTAGGTTAATGAATCAACCTACCACATTGTTTTGTTACAGTGCAGGCTGAAATGTTTGGCATCTTTCTGTGCTATATTAAATGTATGAATGCATATATCAATACAGCATTAAATTGAGTTTGATAATAGCTTTGGAGAGGATAAATTCAAAGGCCATCTAGTGTATTTTTCCACATAATGTTAAACAAGAAAAATATTCAAAGGAAAGACTTATTTTCACTGATAATCTCCAAGAATATAGGCCTGTGCTTTTGACACACAGAAACAAATCAATTCAGTTGTTGATATTGAGTTCTATTGTACCGTTGAGCTCAAGCCTTCAAGATCAATAGTTCATCTGTATTTTAACTTGAGCTGTGATATAGATCTGCGCAGTCATTTGCAGTGATTATTCCATTAGAAACACAATGGATATCAATAGAATTTCTTTAGCTTTAGGTAAACAAAAATAGTCTTATTTTATAAAACAGATTTCATAGGGTTTTGTTCTGTTTTGTTGTTTTTTTGAAGTCAACAAAGCAACTTTTTATTTTCTTTAAACTAGATCATTTTTCTATGTGCTTTATTTTCATTTACAATTTTTAGTGTTAGTAACGTTAGTTATAGATGTAATGCTCTGTTTAGATAAAAACAAAGGGGATTTTCACTTTAACACATAGGTGTAGAATGAATGATACAGTAGATGAATAGAAAGCACCAGTACATAGAAACATTGATTAAATAATTGTTGGTGAAGTTATTTAGAGTCTTACTGAAAAAACAGCATGAATTTTAGAAATAAAAAGGTATGTTAATTTTTTAAGAGGGTCAGTTAAAATAAGTTTGAAATCTTACCATGTTTTTTTTCTTAAACCAAACTTCTTTTTTAAACCCTTCCCTATTATTTTAATGAATATTTACATTTAAAGTACAATAGTGGATAGTGCATACAATATTTTGTGTTGTTATAATATAGAGATATTTTGAAAAATATCTTTGAAAAATGCCTTAACATTTGAAACTCTTAAATATGTGCATGAACTAATTAAACATTTGAAATATTGAAAATATAATTTTATGTCACCCTTAAAAATGTTATTTTGATTTCTCTTTGTTGTCATGTTGACCTACTTCCATACTGTTATACTGTCCTGTCAAAAAAAACAAAGAAACAATTTATTTATTATTTACACGGCTGTAGTAATTATACCAATTTTATTAAAATCTAATTTAGAACCTTTTCTTAGTCTCAAGTCGTTTTAATTTAAATCTGGGTTTTAAGATTAAGAAGTTATTAGCCACTGTTTTTTTTCTTTAATATATGATTTTAATAGAACTATAGAAGGCTTTGCACTGCAAAGATTTTCTGACTAGTTAGTACATGTAATGAAAAAAAAAATCTGAATATAAATTCACTTCTGTAGAGTTCAGATACACTATCAGGTGGGGGGAGATAGGAAACAAATTTTTTTTTGAATTAATTGAAATTCTAGTCCAGGTTTTTATGTTTAAAATGTATTGAAAATGACTTGATTTATTATGTAGGGAATTTAAGATCATTTCATTCTTGTTTATTGTTATCAAAGGTTCTGGTGTTGTAATTATCTTTTTAAAAATGTTTTACAGCACTGCCAGTAGTTCTGACGACGAGGGAGATTATGGTGTATGTCTGGACACTGTGCCTCTAATGTGTGGAGACAGCTTTGAAATGGATGAAAGTGACCGCCTCGTCAATGAAAGGCGCAGGCGGTCTAGAGGCTTTTTTAATCACATCTCCCAGCAGTGGTCCAATTTCTGTTCCAAGTGAGTTATACAACCTAAACTTTATCTCTATGCATGCACAATTTAAGGACCACTTCAACATTATTTAGCTGACCCTTTTACTTGTGGGTTGGAAACTACTATAAAATGTATATCTCTTTCACCTTTCCACCCTCTTTGGAAAATTTTTAATTACAAATAATTTAGGGCTACAGTTATATTTAGCACATTCATGTTCAGAAAATAAAAAGCACTATTAAAAATCTGATGTCATCCACAGTATCATGTTATAAAGATGTTTGCTTCTTGTATTGCTGTTCTTTCATCACTTTCTCGTTAGCTCCTAATGTCAGCATTCACACAGGTTGTTAAGCTACAGATTCCATAAACATAGATTTAGTCTGTGTATCCAGAAACATAGGCTTGTTTAGTTGTTATAACAGTAAACAAAGTTGTGTTCAGTTATTGTATCCAGAAATACAGGTTTGCTTAGTTTTTATATCCAGAAATACAGGTTTGCTTAGTTTTTATATCCAGAAATACAGGTTAGCTTAGTTTTTATATCCAGAAATACAGGTTTGCTTAGTTTTTATATCCAGAAATACAGGTTTGCTTAGTTTTTATATCCAGAAATATAGGTTTACTTAGTTTTTATATCCAGAAATATAGGTTTGCTTAGTTTTTATATCCAGAAATACAGGTTTGCTAAGTTTTTATATCCAGAAATACAGGTTTGCTTAGTTTTTATATCCAGAAATACAGGTTTGCTTAGTTTTTATATCCAGAAATACAGGTTTGCTTAGTTTTTATATCCAGAAATACAGGTTTGCTTAGTTTTTATATCCAGAAACTGTATCTAGAAACTGTCTGGCGTAACATTTGTTCCTTTCATCCATTTGTTTGTTTGTAGTACTTGGGCATTTATACCCACTTTGAATAGCAATGTCTTTGATTTCAAACGTAGTTAAAGATGAGTGGAGTGTTTCACATGGCCACACAATCCCTGCTGGGACGTGCATATTTTCCCCACATCTGATGCAGACACACGTTACACAGATATTCAACATTACTTAAATTTATGCGAATTGTATGAGATGGCAACAATGCTTTGTTCAAAACTTGACATGAGAAGTTTACCATTGATCTGTTAGAATTAAATTGCCCTAAAATGCCATTTAGCTGTGGGCTTGTGTGTGACATAATATCTGAGTGAGTCTGACACTCAAACTCCATTCATTACATTGTCTTAAGTTACATTTACTCAAGTTCAAATTAAAATATGACCCGTGTATCACTCCAAGGCATGTAGTAAACTACAGAAAGTGGTTAGTTCTGTTTAAATGTACAAAAGAGAACAGTTTCTTTCAAAAACAAGTTACCATACTAATTGAAGATATTGTTAGCAACCATTGACCTGTTATGTTTTATTTATTTTATTTTATTTTTTTTTTAAGTGTGTCTATTAAACATAGTGGCTAGAAGTAGCTAAAAAAAAAGGTGTTCCCCTGTTTTAAGCTCATACAAAATGCACTATTTGACATATCAGAATAGAACAACAATTCTTATTTTCACATTTCTTTATGATTCTACAATTATCCTGACTTGTGCATAAAGAAAGTATATTGACACTACACTTTATAATTAAAAAATAATGTACTCTTTAATATGTGTTACACTCAAGTTAAAATATGGGAAGCTCATTAAATGTATCGTTTGGTACAATGGTTATAAAAGTTTAAACATGTTTATGGTAAAGTAACCTTCATTCCAACTAAGATCAAAGGACAATAATTTAAGTAACAGCTGTTCATATATAAAACTAAGGGCATGTCATTTTGTATCTATAAAAATCTATAAATATTGACTTTTAAAAATTACCTTGTTTGTTGACTTTCTCTTCTCCTGCGTTATCTCCCACATACTTTGTTTTGATTTGCTCAATTATCAATGTCATGTTTTTAGAAACTTAAGTATCTTGCCCCCTAGAAGCTGTTGTTGTAGTGGCTTGGTGCACATTATCTAGATATTATTTCATGTAAAACATTAGAATACTTTTTTTTTACATTTGGTAGGGTTTTTTTGTTGTTGTTGTTGTTGTTTTTTGTGTGTTGGGTTTGACTTTCTGTTTGGTTTATTTATGCATTGGCTTCATTTATCATGTAACATCTTACACTGGCTAGTAGCCCAGCTGTTGCCAGGTAGGATCATATGTGTATGAGGGCTAGCATTAGATAACACTCTAACAGATGTTTCACTCATTACTTTTCAACTTGGTTTTCTTGTGAGAGTCATGGTGGGAAATAAATTTTTGTCAACACTTGGCCTTCATGTGCTGTTTACTTTAAATAGAAAGTTGTTGTTTTTTTTATCAACTTTCCCTTTTCATAATTTTTGTGTGTGTGCTGCTAATTGTGCTATTTTGTTTTGAAAAATTCCATTTGAATTTTGTTACGATTACTGTTTCCAATGAAAACTTTTATTCCAGAAGTGTGACAAACATCTAACTGTACTGGAATAATTATGCTGATTCAGCTCTGTGGTTTTTATAGCAAACATGAATCTTTATTACTGTGAAATTTAAAAAGTATAATCTATCTTTAAGTTTCGATATCTTTATATAACAAAACAATTTATGAGGATTAAAAATAGAGACATGGTTCAACAAAGATGCTTTGGCCAACAAGGGTTATTGAAATGGGGCCTAATATATTTAGCGCTTGCTGAAGTAGACAGTCTGGATACATTGGCAAAATTTTGACATGGGAGAAAAAAATTTTAAAAGTAAAATCTCAAAGTTGAGTTTAAAATGCAGGTAAATTATCAAGTTTTTTGTTTTTTTAGATTCTCAGATTTAAAAAAAAAAAATAACAAATAAAAATATATACATTTATTGAATAAAATATCATCAATGTATTTTAACATCTCGTTAAAGTGTTTATATTTGTTCTCCATTTTTTTATTTCCTTTAATTTATATAATTATTTTCACTCTATTAAAAAAATGTTCAGCTTTTTAAATGCTTGTTATTGTGCTAAAGTGTTTTTTTTTTTCAATTATTTTATTGCAGTTGCTGGGGAAAATTATTTTCCATTTGTTGTCGTGAAAAAGAGCTGCAAGCCCGTGTAGTCCACATTGGATTAGGGACGCACCCAGTGGAGAAGCATCCACGCAATGTGGTCAGGAACCAGAAATACAGCATTATTACTTTTATTCCTTTAGTAAGTTCTTGAATTTGTTCATGTTACAGAGTTAGACAACATTGTCAAAGGTAAAAATAGAAATCTAATAAATAACAGTGAACATGACAAGAAGAAGGACATTTAAAAAAATTGTATTGTTAAAAAAATGTTCTCTTAACTTTTGTTCATATGTGCATATATTATTGATAATGTAATAGTTTTCACATCTTTGACATGAAGAATGACATTTTAAAAAATTGTATTATCCATGCTTGTTAAAAAAATGTTCTCTTAACTTTTGTTCATATGTGCATATATTATTGATAATGTAATAGTTTTCACATCTTTGACATGAAGAATGACATTTTAAAAAATTGTATTATCCATGCTTGTTAAAAAAATGTTCTCTTAACTTTTGTTCATATGTGCATATATTATTTAAAATGTAATAGTTTTCACATCTTTGACATGAAGAATGACATATAAAAAATTAGATTATCCATGCTTTTTAAAAAAATGTTCTCTTAACTTTTGTTCATATGTGCATATATTATTTAAAATGTAATAGTTTTCACATCTTTGACATGAAGAATGACATTTAAAAAAATTGTATTATCCATGCTTGTTAAAAAAATGTTCTCTTAACTTTTGTTCATATGTGCATATATTATTTAAAATCTAATAGTTTTCACATCTTTGACATGAAGAATGACATACAAAAAAATTGTATTATCCATGCTTGTTAAAAAAATGTTCTCTTAACTTTTGTTCATATGTGCATATATTATTTAAAATCTAATAGTTTTCACATCTTTGACATGAAGAATGACATACAAAAAAATTGTAATATCTATGCTTGTTACAAACGTTTTCTCTAACCTTTGTGCATATGTGCGTATATTATTGATAATGTAATAGTTTTCACATCTTTGTTTTCTAGGTATTATTTGAACAGTTCAAATTTTTCTTGAACCTCTACTTCCTTGTGATGGCCTTATCTCAACTTCTACCAGAACTCAGGATCGGCTACCTCTACACATACTGGGGACCTCTGGTGAGTGCTTATGACATCTTTCATTCTGTTCTCATGTTTACATTTTACTAATCCTTTTTTTTTTATTTAATAAATGTTACTAATTGTAATAAATGTTACTAATTTTAATAAATGTTACTAATTGTAATAAATGTTACTAATTGTAATAAATGTTACTAATTTTAATAAATGTTACTAATTTTAATAAATGTTACTACTTTTAATAAATGTTACTAATTGTAATAAATGTTTCTTTCTTATGATTTGGCTATCTGGTAAAACAAATATCCATTTGGCAATGACTACTACTGTTTCCATCTTATATATATCAGGGCTTTGTTTTGTTTGTGACCATGTGTCGTGAGGCTCTAGATGACTACCGCCGTTATCGAAGAGACAAAGAAGCTAATTCTCAGAAGTATAAAAAACTAACCAGGGACGGTATAGTTCGTATTCCAAGTTCAGACATTCAAGTAGGCCATCTCATCATTTTAGAAAAGGTAAAGTGTATAGTGCATAAATTTGTGAATTTTTGACACAACTTAGGAGCATATACAAGGCAATGTTTATTTTGCTCATGAAAGTGTTTGACCTGGAAGAAGGGAGATAATTTTCTGATACTATGTTGGTGAATGTTTATTTGTAACCAATGCTTTGTCATATGAAGTTATAGCCCTAACCATCATATGAAGTTATAGCACTAACCATTGCTAGAACTTTTGTTTTTCTGTAGAACCAAAGAGTGCCTGCCGATATGGTTTTATTGAGAACATCTGAAAAAGATGGAGGCTGTTTCATTCGTACAGATCAACTTGACGGAGAAACAGATTGGAAGCTGCGTCTCTCTGTACAAGAAACTCATCGCCTTCAATCCAATGTGGTGAGTTGTTAGCCAGTGACTTGTTCACTTCATAACGTTTCAGTTCATTGTTTGTATTCTTTGTAATGTTTTTTTTATCATTCTCATACATTGGCAATACAATTAATGGCATCAATATCTTATACTAATTCGTAGCTCTAAGTATTTAAAACTAAATCAGAACACCCATATGTTTATTTAGACACATTTTGTCATTTAAACTCCTCCTCATGTGAACCCAAAGATAAATGTCAACTTTTAGAAATATGGTACTTTTTGGCTGGATTTTTGTTTGAGCTATTGTAATATATTGTTCTTACAATATTTTCACTCCCAAAGTAGCGACACATAAAAATCTATTGCTGTGAACCATTTTTTTAGGCCCCCATTTTTCAAAGTTTAGTATTTGAAATGAAGATTGGAAACATTTCTTTAAAGTTTTTGACTTACCATATTTCAGGATATTCTAGACATCACAGCTCAGGTGTACGCTGAAAAGCCACAGAAAGCCATTCACAGCTTTGTTGGCACATTTACAAGGGTGAGTACATGCATCTAGTATAGACAAGTATTCTCCCACAGACATGAAATAATTGCCGTTAGTTATTTTTACCTTATACCATAGACACTTGTTTAATAAGGGATATTGAATTTGTAGACATTGTAAATAGCTATATAGTAAAGTTTAAATTCAAAAATTATGTTTGGTTTGAAGTTTAAATTCAAAAATTATGTTTGGTCTGAAATTGCTGAGGCTGGAGAGAGAAATAACAAAATCGAACAAGTTTTGTACACAGTTTATAAATGAAATATGTTACAAAGCCTATTATTAAAATAACTCACAAAATTGAACCATCAAATGTTTCCTTTAAAGAGTGATACTGGTGTGGTTAATGAAGACTCATTGAGCATAGAGAACACACTCTGGGCCAATACTGTCTTAGCTTCAGGAACTGCTCTTGGTGTTGTCATCTATACGGGCTCTGAGACCAGAAGTGTCATGAACACATCGCAGCCTAAAAGTAAGGTATGTATGCAGTTTGATCATTTATTTGATCATAAAATTAGTTCTTCTGATATACACTTGTCCGACTTTGAAAAGGGGTTTAGAGGGTAATGTTTTGGTTGTATGTTGAAATTTTAATGCCTGTTAATTTTCATCTTACAGACTGGTTTGATTGATCTAGAGATTAACACTTTGACCAAGTTATTATTCCTAGCTGTCATCATTCTTTCACTGGTCATGATGATCCTCAAGGTAAAATATTAATGTCTCTGTTCTCTGCCTCAATGGACCTTATTCACCAATCGTCAGCAAACAACATTTAGCCACGTGATTATATTGATAAAACAAAAAAAACAACTGTCACGTGATAGCCATTGTGTATTAAAAATTAGATTGCAATTTGTATAGAAGAGATAGAGAATCATTTGGCTAAATGTTGTTTGTTTGCGATTGGTGAATGAGGTCCATTATCATTGTTTACAACATGCTAGGTTTCTAACTACTATTAAAAATGGTCATATCTTATCTTATCATATAAAATGCAGACCTTACTTCAAAAAAGTATATACATGTGTGTACACAACTAAAAGTATATCTGCATGAGTAGAAAAAGAAAAAGGTTATCAACATAGTAGCAGTGTTTCTGTAGTGCATAACATTGACCACTATAATGGCCATATATCTTGGAGATCACTTGTTCAAGATAACTATTTTCTTGATTCTGTCCTTTTGTTTCAGAACCATTTTGGGGGGGGGGGGGGGGGGGGGGGAATTAATGAATAAAAATGTCTTTTAGTCTAGCTTAATAGAATCAAAGGTTTCAAAAGTAATTCTAGATGAAGTTGATTTTGAATTTAAAATTCAGACATTTCATTAAATTGCTTGAGTTCTGTACAAATGGAACTAATGGGTAGATTAAACACAGTACCCTACTAGTAATTTTTTATTATAATATGTCAGTTATGTGGGAAGGGTGGTCGAGAGGGTAAGTACGCTTGAACTTGGCTTGGCTACCCATGAAGGGGGCTCAAGGTTTGACCCCCTGACTCGAGCAGAGTTGTGTTTACTGAGCGCCTAAAGGCACACACACACACTGATCCACAAATGATTGGACCATAGTGCTCTGAACATGCTATAAGCATGAAAGTAGCACATATAAAAGCTATAATTATAAATATATATATCAAGTTCATTCACTGTGATTCGACTATGACCACTTTTGCCATCCAGGGGGCTGAGGGCTTTGCACTGGGGTTTTGTGCTTCCTCGTGTGGCTGGAATGTTTGGCAGCACACAGGGCAGGTTGTTCTGCTCCTATAAACAAATTGTGGGGTCATAGAAATAATGAATTGATTTCATTGTAGATCATATTTCTTCCCATCAGTGCAATGTAAATGTTCACTGTTTAACATTTTATGTTCCTTTTAATGCTTAGAAATTTTACTAATGAAAACAGACTTTTGATTCTTTCCATAAAAGTCTATGTTTTTTTTTTGTACATATTTTCAGGGTTTTGGTGGACCTTGGTACAGATATTTTTTCAGATTTATCCTTTTGTTTTCTTACATTATTCCAATCAGGTGAGGCTTTAGATTTTACACCTTAAATATTTTGCAATGTAAAATAACATGTAACAGTAATATAAAATGTTGGAAGTGGGAAAAGTAATTAATGTTTTGCCGATTTGAAACTTCATGAATTTCGTCTTAATACTAAAAAAAATATTTTCATACACAAGTCTGCGTGTCAACTTGGACATGGGCAAAGCTTATTATTCCTGGGTGATGCAGCGTGACAAAAACATGCCAGGAATGACAGCTAGAAGTACAACTATCCCAGAGGAGCTCGGGAGAATAACATACTTACTCAGTGACAAGACAGGGACACTGACTCAGAATGAAATGGTTTGTGATTTTGAAACATTTTTTAGAAATATTTTTGTAATGCAAACTTATATATGTGCTCATAATTTGTTTATGTACAAAATTTGAATTTATTGTAGGTGTTCAAACGACTTCACCTTGGGACTGTATCTTTTACTCCTGAGACAATGGATGAGGTATGCTTTTTTATTTAACACCTATGTTTCTTATTTTACAGAATCTTAGCATTCTTAGATAAACTTCTTAGGCGATTAATAATGATAATTAAATGGTAAAGTATAAGCTCATTATTTAGGCACAACAGAAGCTAATTGTCAGAAGATTTTCTAATTGTGTAGATTCTGATTGCTGAAATCACAATATTAGTACGGTGCATTACTTGCAATTGAGTTACTTTAAAACTTATGAAATCACTTCTTTGTTGTTCAAAAGTTTTTTTAAAATTTTCTTTACTGTTGTCTCATGTAGACTAGCTGCATATCTTTTACTAGTTAAGAAATAGCAACACAGCACTACATGTTACGAACTACTTACACATTATTTAATTATAAAAGATTGTAATGTTAAATTATCTTGACCCATTGGGTAAAAGTTTACACAGTATTAGCTTTAGTTATTTTGTGTTTCTAGGTTGTCTCCCATTTGAAGAGTTCTTATTCTACCACATCAACCACCACCACACCGGTTCGCACGTCTGGTCCTGTCAGGCGTAATGTCCTAACACGTGTGGTTGAAGCTGTACGTGCCATAGCCTTGTGTCACAATGTGACACCAGTGTTTGAGGAGACTTCAAATGGAGATGACACTGAAGCAGATCAACAGTTAAAACAGAAGGTTACTTACCAGGCTTCTAGCCCTGATGAGGTAGCAACAAAAATTGTAGTTTTTAATACAAAAAATATAAATTTCTAACTTGTCATATTTCATTAACTCATTAGCTACTAATGCGCCCAAATGCGCCCTTCCCCCCTCAGTACTAATGCGCCCAAATGCGCCCGCCACAGCACACATACAGCGTGACTTGCGTAGCTCTCGTTTTCCTGCGCGACGCGTGGTGTTATTTTGAGCTGGCTGGGTTTTTTAAAAAGTAGAAATATAGATCGTTTCGTTAAAAAAAACCAGATGTTTTTACGTCTTTCGCTTCAGTTTCTATGGGCCTTCGAAGTTTGTTGATTTTTTTTTTTCGATTTTTCTTAGCTGCACAGGCCATTTTCTCAATGACCTTTCAATTTTTAGACCCGTTATCGCAAATAATACACTAAATACAGCTAATAATGAACTTGATATTGATCAAGACATTGATCATTAGAATTTAGCGCTACATTTAGACTTAGATCTAGTCTGATTCAGAGATAGAGTGAAGGAAACATTAGATCGATCATCTAGCCTAGATCTAGACTATTCTGGATCTAGCGTCAATGAATCTTCAACATCTTTGACTGATATTTTGAACAGTTTTTATTTACCACATGAAAACTTTAGATGAAATAGATCTAGTTGGGGGTGTTCACAACGTTGGTTTGGACAATGGTTTGATTACTTTTACTTTGTTATGCTAGAAGTCATGAAATCTGAGACACATGCAGAACCACATCAGCATGATGCCATGTTCAGGCAACTAAGGGCCTCACGCGTACCCAGTGAAAGTCAGTAAATACTCAAGACATATAAAGATTTTATATAAAAGCATAATGTTTATTGTATAGGCCTACTAAATTCCTACTTAAAAACATTACTGGTCTTTGGGTAAAATTTAAATGTTACCAAAAATTACACATCTGATTTGGGGGGGGGGGGGGGGGTCCACCAGTCTTCAAAAAAACAGGCACTCGAACAAATTTTCGTCTTTACCTGTTGTTTTTATTGTTTTAATCTTGTAAAACCTATTCAAGTTATACATCATTTTAAAGGTCATCCATTTCTCTTTTTTTAGAAGTATTTTTTGTTATTGATAGATGTTGTTTTATGTTTTTTTAAATATATTTTGTAAAGTCAGTCTATTGATGTTTTGGAGTTACCTCCCTTTGCTTAGTATTTAGAGAGATGCTGCTTAGGAATGGCTTAGTAGCTAATGAGTTAAAATAGTTTTCACATATATATGCTCCTTGTTTTTAATATGAAATTTTAATCTATAAAAAACAAAAAGTAAAGTCCCTCTTTCAGACCTTGCGATCTATAGGGCAGATGATGTTAAGGTAGTCAGTTTCTTTGACCAATGGTTAACGAACAGGGTGTCACAACGAACAACTGCATTTACTTTCCCCAACTAAAGTCAGTACCCATTAGAGCTGGGTGGACTCAGGGGCGCCTTAAAAATTTGGAAATTCAAATTCCCATTCTTCACAGAGATTTGAACCCATGACACCAGGTTCAGAAGCCAAGTGCTTAACTACTCAGCTCATTATTTTTAATCTATGCATTGTACAACTTAATTTGTTAAACAATTAGCTGTTGGTGTTTTGGTCAATAATAGCTGTTACCTTTTTTTTTAAAGTAGTCATTGTATACATTTGAGCCACAGTACACAACATACTCAAACATCCAACTCTTTATTCTATATTTAGAAGGGATAATTTTCATGATTATTTTTCTTCCCATAACTTCTTCTAAAGCTCCATGAGACAGTGTCCTATTATAGTGTCCATGAGATAGTGTCCTATTATAGTGTCCATGAGATAGTGTCCTATTATAGTGTCCATGAGACAGTGTCCTATTATAATGTCCATGAGACAGTGTCCTATTATAGTGTCCATGAGACAGTGTCCTATTATAGTGTCCATGAGACAGTGTCCTATTATAGTGTCCATGAGATAGTGTCCTATTAACCAGCAAAAATATTAGCACTTAGATATTTAATTATTGATTTGTTTTAATATTGATGTTAAATTATTACCTGGTGTTCTAAGATTGCAGATCAAGATCATCTAATTAATAACAAAACATATTCTTAAAGTAATTGCCTATTGAGTTTTATTATTTGCTTTGTTTATATTGCCATGAATATTCATAAAATAATTATTTCTGTTGCTAAATGTTTTGGCATCTCATCTCATACAAATGTTTAGCTATCTTACTTTTATTCCTAAATCTTTCTGTTTCTTTTACCAGATTGCTTTGGTCAGTTGGGCAGAAAGTGTCAACTTAGCACTGTTTAAAAGAGACTTGAACTCCATTACTCTGCGTACTCCCACTGGAGCATTTGTGACCTACACAATCCTACAGATCTTCCCTTTTACATCTGAATCTAAGCGAATGGGAATTATTGTTCGAGTAAGTTAGCTTTAAATATGTGCACTTTAAATTATCTATTCTTTAATATATCTTCACTTTACATTCAAGTTTAGCCATATGAGAATTATCATTCAAGTAAATTCACAGTTTTTAGGTCTGTTTCTGATATATAAGTAGTATTATTGCTACACTGTATATTCTTTTAAAGATATGATTGTGTAACTAAATATTGGTTTATACTGAATTCCCTGTATGCTACTTTATGACTGGTACATAATACAATTTGGCTTTACTACTGCATAATAATGTATAAGCTGTTCATATGCAATAATAATGTGGCAAATCATCATGTTTTCCTTTTTTTTGTTCAACTAAAGGACGAGGAAACAGGGGAGATAACTTTCTATTTAAAAGGAGCAGATGTGGTAATGCAGAGCATTGTACAGTATAATGACTGGTTAGAAGAAGAGGTATGTTACTTTTGAAAATACTTAGTTTTACAAAAGTTATTAACCTTTTTTTGTAAGTTCTATATTTTAGCCTTGCAGCGACCATATTGGATGCTTAATTTGCATATTTTAATTTTTACAATTTTTTTTTTACCTTATTTGACATATAATTAATCGTCTAAAAGCAAAAAAAAAAATTTAAAAAAATAGCTTTTCCTAGATTTTGGTTTTCAAACCTTAGATCCACCTTAACTATGTATTAGAATTTAGATGCTATTAAATATCAAAATCAAATTTTGTGTCACCAGTGTGGGAACATGGCTAGAGAAGGATTAAGAACTTTAGTAGTGGCAAAGAAAGTTTTAACAGATGAACAGTATCAGGAGTTTGAAGTAAGTCTAACATTTGAAATACAAGTCAAAATACTTTTTGTTACTGTTAAGTTATTTATCATCATCAAACTCCATTTGAGTGAGGGCTTGAGAGGCTCAAATCCTCTCTTACAAAAGCTCTTGACAGAAACCCTGGTGTTTGCTTAGTGTATGTAAGTCACCTTTCAGATCAAGAACTTGTGGTTTCCCATAACTGACAAAATGGAGGTCAGTACACCTCATGTGCTCCCATACTCCTTGAGCTTGTAGATCAAGATCAAGAACTTGTGTGGTTTCCCATAACTGACAAAATGGAGGTCAGTACACCTCATGTGCTCCCATACTCCTTGAGCTTGTAGATCAAGATCAAGAACTTGTGTGGTTTCCCATAACTGACAAAATGGAGGTCAGTACACCTCATGTGCTCCCAGACTCCTTATAAATTGTCCCAGCAATCAAACCTTTTTTTTTTTGATTGTCGCCAGAGCATGATGGAAAGTCACAGCCTGCTCTGTAGGTGGTGTTATCCCTCCCTGGTGGGCCAGAGAGTCTGCAGCTGTGTTGCCAGTCACACCTATATGACTCTGTACCCACTCCATTATTATTGGGGTGCCATAGCATTGGTGCATATCATGTGAAGCCATGATGACAGTGTCAATAAGTTATTACTTTTCCATATCCTTGAGTAATTGCCTGTTGAATTTTATTATTGGCTTTGTTTAGATTGCTTGAATATTAATGAAATTATTATCTCTGTTGTAAACATAGTCTCGTTACCATCAAGCCAAAATGAGTATTCAAGAACGCAACAGTAAAATGCAAGCTGTAATTGAAGGCATAGAAAGAGACTTGGAGTTATTGTGTTTGACAGGTTAGAGTCTTATTTCTTCCAACATGTTTCAATTTCCATATTTCAAAAATATGAATTCTAATTTTTTAATTTTTTTTTACCCAGTATAATTAAATATTTTTTTTTTCTTAATATTTATGAATTGTGAAGCAACAAACATGTTTAAATGTGTATTATATGTGTAGGTGTTGAAGACAAACTACAAGATGGAGTCAGACCAACTCTGGAAATGTTGAGAAATGCTGGGATCAGGGTAATTACATTTCTTTTCTCTAAGAACTTCAACCCTGTTGCTATTATATGTACTAACCAGTTTAAAAAAAAAGACTTTCTTAGCATGTTATTAAACGAATGAAAAGATTCTACAACTTTAACCTTTTGCCACTGAAACATTTAATTTATGCTTTTCTATCTGTTGAAATAGGTTTGGATGCTGACTGGAGACAAGTTGGAGACAGCCATATGTATTGCTAAAAGTTCCATGTTAGTGTCCAAACTGCAAGAAACATACATCTTCCAAACAGTCACAGACAGAGGAGAAGCTCACTTGGAGTTGAATGCGTTACGAAGAAAAAATGAAGCCGCTTTAATCATCAGCGGAGATTCACTACAGGTAACAGCTTTAGAAATATATGGATTATTCTCTGGAATGTTTTCTGTTATATTTAATGTATAACTGAAAAAGTTGACAATTACATTAAGTTCACACTACATGCTGAGTAAGCAAATGACGGATTAGACTTATTTGTACTTCTTTTTTAAGTAAGTATCTGTTGTCATTAGCCAAGCTTTAGGTCATTTTTGTTGTTCTACATGTTGCAAATATTCCTTCCAAACTGAAGATTGTTAAATCTTTTGACAAAAATTGGTGCATGACGGCTGGTGGCAGGTTCGAACCTGGGACCATCGAGAGGACAGCATAGAAGGCAATCTACATAACCCGACAGTTCTCATCAAATATGAACTTTAATTTTTTTATAGACAGAAATTTTGTAGACCATTTAGTAAGACAGTGTTTATTATTATCCGCACAAACAAAAAAAAGTAACAGTTGCAAATCTTAAGTGTCACCCCTGGTGCATTCCTTGTTCATATTTTCTGAAATGTTTTGTTCAGGTTTGTTTGAAGTACTATGAACATGAGTTTGTAGAGCTGGCTTGTCAATGTCCAGCTGTTGTTGTCTGCCGCTGTTCACCAACTCAAAAGGCAGACATTGTAAAGTTGCTAAAGACTCACACTGGAAAGAGGACAAGTGCTGTCGGTGATGGTGGTAACGATGTCAGCATGATCCAAGCGGCTGATGCCGGCATTGGCATCGTTGGTAAAGTAAGTGATTAACTTCCAATTTATTTCAATTTATTCTTCTTTTGTTTTTTTTATTTCAAACATAAACATCTTGTTTTAATATCTTAACATACAGGAGTTCATAGGTGCCTCTATTTAAATACACTGAAGAAATACAGTGTAGAATATATCTTTCATGAGTTTAGTATCTCTATTCAATAAAACAAGTTATCCAGAAATGAACAAATTTGCATAACATATAATAATTGGACAATGAATGATATTATTGTTAAATAAATCACAGTGAAAATATAGACAATCAATAACTACTGACTAATGACCACTCAACAATGACCCCAATAGCATAACTTGAGATGTATTTGATATTGTTTTTAATAGCTGCTGAGAAAAACACTTAGTAGAAAATATAGTTTCAAATGAACATTTTTCTTTTATTTATAATTACATAGGAAGGTAAACAAGCTTCTCTAGCTGCTGATTTCTCCATAACACAGTTCAGCCATATCGGACGATTATTATTGGTGCATGGCAGAAACAGTTACAAAAGATCAGCGTCTTTGAGTCAGTTTGTTATACATAGAGGTCTGATTATAACAACCATGCAGGCCGTCTTCTGTTCAGTCTTTTATTTTGTCTCCATTGCTCTCTTCCCAGGATTCCTCATGGTCGGGTAAGGACAAGATTATTAACTTTGTTAATGTAATTGATGGTCTTCTACTAATCATTGCTTTCTAAGTAGTGTTAAACCTTGTCTGTTAAAGGTATTGGCTCTTTTTTTATTATTATTGAATATGGCAGAATGGTTGAGTCTGGTTGAGTTTAAATCCTAGTAAAAGCAGGACATTTTTTTCCCTGAATTTGATGATGTCTCCATCTACCTAGCTTTGAAAGATTCTAGACATTGTTATGGAAGGTAAAACATGGGAACTAAAAATCATCAACCCATTTAAAAGGAAATACTTGCTACAATTTTTATTTTAAAATCAAATTTTCTTTTTAAGTCTTCACAATTGATAAAGCTGTTGAGTTGGCCAGTTTCAGATAATACTAATTCAGCGCCCCTACCAGGACTTGAACTCAAAACCTCTATATCATAAGAAAAGGCTTAATCATTGAGTTTCTGTCCAACTGTCTTCCCAGATATGCTACTGTGTATACCATGTATCCAGTTTTTTCCCTTGTGTTGGACAATGATGTGTCAGCAGAGATAGCACTTACATATCCTGAACTCTATAAAGACTTGACTAAGGTAGGAACACAGTATATGTTTCATGTCTGTACTATTCAATGTTCTTCATTTTGTTTGAATGAAGTCTGAAATGTGAATATTTAAAACCAAAAAATAAAAGCTGCTTTAAGAAAGTAAATTGAGAAATGTGTTGGTGTAGATTGAGCTAGCTAGTTTGATAATAAAGAAAACAATACCTTAAAAACTATGCTAAAGAAAAAGTTTTTATTTTAATTTTTAAGAGCAACATCTCTTTTTTTTCTCTAATCATGTTTCTTTAAAAAAAAATCTATATGCAAGGATAAGTTGTTTTTTTGTTTTTTTTTATATTTCCTAAATATGTGCTACTTCTGTCTTCACAGGGTAGATCTTTATCATTTAAAACTTTCTTCTTGTGGGTCCTCATTAGTATCTATCAAGGTGAGCTACCAGTTTCAAGTAAATGAGTTCTTATCATCAGTTTATTTTATTAGTACCAGCTGTGTCCAGACTGCTTGTTTGAAATTATCTGTTCACTTTTTCTCAGGTGGAATCATTATGTACGGAGCCTTGTTGCTCTTTGAGGCAGAGTTCATTCATGTGGTGAGCATAACGTTTACCTCTCTAATCTTGACGGAACTCCTGATGGTTGCCCTGACTGTACGCAACTGGCATTGGCTAATGATTGTCGCCCAGGTGTTTTCATTGGGAATATACATTGCCTCTTTGGCTGTTCTCAAGGATTATTTCGGTAAGTAGGTTCACAATGCTGGAACCCTTCATTTCATCTTAAGCTGCCAAGTGACCAAAGTAAAATAAACAAATATTTGTTTGATAAATTTAGCTGATTAACAGACTTGTCTAAGGGAATATATATTTTTAATTAGAATTTCAGTGGTCAATTACTATTTACTCATGTTTTTTTTTTAATTTGAATTAAATTAAAACTAATGTTCTTTTATATCCTTCTAGATGCTCAGTTTCTCCAGACTTGGGGCTTTGTGTGGAAGGTGTTAGTCATCACATCAATATCCTGCATTCCACTGTACGTCTTGAAGTACTTGCGGAAGAAGTTCTCACCCCCTGTATATTCCAAATTAACTCCATAATTTTGTTTTTAAATTTTTTTTTTAATTATTTGGTTTGTGTATATTGAAAGTATCCTGTGTTAACTTGAGTCATTGTAAAACCTTTTTTTTTTTTTTTGTTAGATGTACATTTATTTCATTCCCAATTATTTATAAAACAAACAAAAAAAATTTCTACTGCCTGTTATGTATTTCTCCTATACAATGTTTTGAGACCTTCAACAAATTTATCTCCCTTTTTTTTTTTTTTTTTTAAATACTTTTATTATTTCTAGTTCTAGCTGAAAAGATTTTCGCTGCAGTGTTTTTATTTAAGGATGGGTCTATGTAATACGTTAAAATTTGAACTTTTTAAAGGGAGATAATCAACATGTTCTAAAAATTTTGTTTCATTTAAATTTTTCAATTGATTGCATGAAATGTATTAATTTAAGTATAAGATCTTCAGCAGAAAAGAGTTGTAGTCAAGAAATTATTTAAAGATAAGGACAAAATTGGAATACATTTTCCCTCCATAAAAAACGCAACTGAAGATTCTTATAAGATTAAACTTTATTTTTTTTGTTATACATTATCATTGTTATACATTATCATGAACATTTCATCTAAGATTTCAATATAATCCCATTTTGGCTGGGAGAAGGTCATTGGTTTTTGGTAATACCATTATGCCTTTGTCTCATTCTAACCCTTGAGATGCTATGGTGTAGGATGTGAACATTCAGGGCACTGTGTCGCCAAACTTGTCTCTTTCAAACTCATGTTTATGTCTGTCATGGAAAAGTGATATTTTTGTTTGAAGTTGTATATATTATTTATTATCTCATTTTTTTTTTTTTAGTTTACGTTCTATTTTGTTTAAACGTATGTCAGATCTTTAAAAAATTGAAATATTTGTACCAACCACAGCATATGTCAATTCTATGGTACCAAACAAAATCATGGCAATGTATACAAATCCATGCTTTAAACCAGTGTTTCCCAAACATTTTCTTTAATGGAACGCTTCGCCTATTTCAAGAATGTAGCGGAACACTTTGCTTATTTCAAGAATGTAGCGGAACACTTTGCTTATTTTATATGTTGGATTATTTTTTATTTGTTTTACACCTTAAGTAACCAACTATTCACCACATTTTACAATTTAAAACATATCTTTCATAAGTCAATTTTCTTATCTAAATCTAGATCTATACCTATATATAGATAATGTGTCAAGTAGAGTAACTTGAAGAACTTAGATCAAATAGTTCCACGGGGTGAACCCCCCACCATTTCACTTTCTTAACTCTTTCTGACGATACCTACGTTGATTTGACCCCATTAAAATTAAATTCATTTTTTGTCTTTATAAACTTTAATTTGTGTTATATAAAAAGAGCATGCATTCTTCTATAATTATATACTTAATATTATTTTCTGATTACATAGATTGAAGTTTAATCATAACACAAATGAGCAAATGAATTCCATAAGAAAGTGGAAAATAATTACGGAGAGAAAGAGTTAAACCTTCCAAGAACTAAACGATGCTTTTGCTCAAATTCAGATGTTTGCTAGATCAGTTCAATGTTCATAGCAATGCTATTATAGAATTTGTTGATGCTACTGAGAAGAACTAATACAATTAATCTGTATTTAATCTGTATTAACATGCAGGCCAAACAGTTAATTGCTACAATAGCTTGTGGAACACCTAAACGGGCAAATGGGTTCCGCAGAAAACAGTTTGGGAAACACTGCTTTAAACAATGATTGTGATAACATAATATTCTGATACTTTTTAACAAGCAGATTGTATGACCAGTGACGCTGTTATAAGCATTTAACATGTTATCCTTTAAAGAGTATAAATCTTCTAGAGGCTAAAGATGAACTGTACATTCTACTCAAATGTTTCTTGACTACTGTAAGAAATTACTGTTGATATTTGTGTGCAATCATTCATTCAGTCATACGTCATTGGAGTCTGTTAGCATAATATATGTATTATAATGTAGCTTTTCATTTGTCTTGCTGCTGTATATATTCAATCAATGAAATATATTCATTTCAATACATGCCCAGAGCTTAGTTATTATATCTGTTAGCAGAAGCAGACGCCATAACAACAGATAAATCCAATAATAAATTGACAGCTTGGGGTGTTTTTATGGATGTGACAATCAAATGCATATTGACACTAATTCAATGTGAGTTAAGTATCCAATGACACAGTAATAATAACCAGATCAAAGAATAATTACTTCAACTCAATAACTTCACTTAGACATCCACACTGGTCATTCTCACAAATTAAAAAAGGGCTATGATGCCCCTTGAAGAAGATTGGCTTATCTTGAGAGATGTAGGAAGTTCATTGCACAAGGGAGTAGGGCCGGCCTTAGGTAGTTGGAGGCTCTATGCAAAGGAAATATGGTGGTCCCCAAATGAAATAGAAAAAAACAAAAAATTAAGACAGAAAAATACAGAATTAAAACCTTCCTATGTATCTATATCTAATCCAATAAATAATTCAACTTGTCCTCTGACAAGTTATGTTATATAGATTTACATCATTATAGGCTACAAGGTACTTACAAGTTTATCTGATCTAATAAAAGCAGGGGAGGACTGGCTATATGGGCAACCGGGCAAATGCCCGGCGGGCCGGTACCCAAATGGGCCACGCCACTTTGAATGACATTAGGTACCCTAAATGTGATGGCCGTTCTTTTACCTTTCATAAAAGAACTTAACACACCAGTACTTCACTGTATAATAGGTTACTAAACACATTCGTAATAATAGAATCACCTAAATCTATACCCTATCCTTAAAGGCTTGCCTTGCGTTTCTACAATTTACAAATAACCTATTTTTTTTTATGGTTTCGCTTTTTATTAGATAAGAAAAAACAATCTACTTTTCATCTTTTTCATCTTCTTTGTCTCCTTTGGTTGCTCTTGTGTAGATCATTTGAGAAGCATGTTTGGATATGAGACGAATCAAACCTTTTGAATGCAACTCTCTGAGGGCCTGCTTTGCAAGTGATCCTCTGACCTTTAACCTTTCAGAAACCACTGAAGGGGTAATGAGTTTATAGCTGGAACTTCTTTGTACAGTTTATCATAAGTTGCCTTGTCAAAAAGGATCAAATTGTTGAGTTTATCGCGGACTTTTCCTCTGGACCACTTCTTTTTAGCTTTACCGCCGGAACCTTCCTTTTTAGGTTTGCCTGCTTCATTTTAGCTTTACCGCCGGAACCTTCCTTTTTAGGTTTGCCTGCTTCATTTTAGCTTTACCGCCGGAACCTTCCTTTTTAGGTTTGCCTGCTTCATTTTAGCTTTACCGCCGGAACCTTCCTTTTTAGGTTTGCCTGCAGTGGCCTCCGCCTTCTTAGCACCCATGATGCTGGTCGGAAATTTACAAATAACCTAAGGTTAACATTTTGTATAGTCCTGTAGAAGCTGCGTTAGTGTGAAAATACTCGAGTGAATTTATAACGAGACGCTGAGCTTAAAGGGAAACTCCGATGGTTTTTCAAATTTGAATTATTGACATATTTAAATTTTGCGTAAAAAGTTGTAATTGTAAACATTTTACTATTTTTTATTTAAATGCTTAGAAGCATTTATATTTAATAAATAAGTCATTAAATTCTTGACATCTCCTAAAAAAAACGGGGTTCTTTGAGATTTTGTTTTTAGGTTAGGCGTACGTCACTTCCCTCAACAATACTGAAAGGGAAACAAGATTTGACCAATCGTATCGCTTCATTCTTACAGCAGCTGTTAGGCTGTATATATAGGCTTAGTGACGGCCTAGTCAAGCGCTATGGCACAGTTATATATAGATAGATAGATTTAAAAGCATTAGGACAACCAACTCGAGAAAAAAAAAGTACATTTTCATCTAAGCCCCTCCCTGTCCCAAGAAGATCGCAGGTCTGACTGATTTAAACAAACTGGTCAGTGTAAGGTTAGTCTAGGCTACGTGTAGTCAGTCATGACAAGACAACCAAGCGATAGTGTTTGTTGTGTGTTGAGTGGTCAGGCGAGAACATACACACTGCCGTGGTTAGTCAATAGCATGTAAATCTCCTTAAACACGCATTTTTTCTTTGATTACAAGATCCTAGATCTAACTGCATAGACGAAGATACATTTCTTTTACCAGAATGTAAACGTAACTGTATGGTCTCCCGTTATACAGTAAGTCAATAAATTAGATTAATAGGCATGTGTGACGTCACATAGAAACCCGGTGAAAGTCTGATCGTTTTGGATGCGCAGGAAAATTACTTCAGAAAAATATCAATTGTTAAGTTATTATTGCAAATAAAAACAAAATAATAATACATTCATTATCTGTAAATCAAATCACATAGTATATAAAAAATTGTCAAAACCATCGGAGTTTCCATTAAGGTCCTAAACTAGTAACGTTTATAATGAGGTACTATGGAGGTACTACTGTGTACAGTAATCCATAGATCCACTTTTACGGAAATAGACTCAAAGACAGCATATCCAGTCAAATGGGCATTATTCATTATACTATTGGGTTGGTTCGTCGCAAGATCGCAGAATTTCCCGCATTCACAATATTATCAACTTTTATGGCAAGAGCAAAGTGTGTAGGAGAAGAATGAGTGATAAAAGTGACACGTTGCTGGAATCCCGAGCCTTGAGGAATCTCAGAGTGATAACGCAAAAGAGCATTCACAAAGCCAAATGTTATTTAACTTTGGTTAGGCCAATAATAGAATATGCATCCTCTGTTTGGGACCCCCTCAACTTAAGAAAACATTAAGAAACTGGAGCAAATACAAAATAGAGCAGTGAGATTCATAACAAACGAATATTCACATTTGATTAGAATAACACCTTTAGTAAAATCACTAAATTTAGAAAGCCTTCAGGATAAAGATTCAAAAGTAAAGTAGCAATTATACATAAAACACTGAACCATAATATTTAAATACAGAAACAAAATGTAATAAAATACTCTGAAAGACACAAAGATAAAGGCACACTTCTCGTTCCAAATACTAGGACAAATTTGTACAAATACTCTTTCTTCCCTAGTGCTATTAGAGCATGGAATGGGTTGCCTGAGGCTAGCCAGGAAAACCAGTGACTTGGCAGAATTTAGGTCATTGGTTAATATGCATGACTAAATGTATGACGCGTAGGACGTTATCATCTTCTTTTTTGAAGTAAAATCTGTATTATACATAGATAATACTAATTGATA
Source organism: Biomphalaria glabrata (assembly GCF_947242115.1). Lineage (NCBI taxonomy): Eukaryota > Metazoa > Mollusca > Gastropoda > Planorbidae > Biomphalaria > Biomphalaria glabrata. Next base: position 44,340,165 of record NC_074717.1, read on the forward strand.
TTCACGAAGAAGGCCTACTCCTCCTAAATGTAGATACGTATGTGCGCCTTCAACTTGCTAAGCCTTTTAATAACTTGACTCAAGACTCGATCACGAAACAGCAGCTTGTGTCTTGAGACAATAAAGGAATTTGACTTTCACTTACTCCAGTCCGCATTAACAACTTACGTATTGAATTGAGGAATGGAGATGGAGCATTATGAATATTATAAGTGTGTGAAATAAAGAATAGGAAAAAGAACCATGACTAATGTGAGAAATGTGGGTGAGAGCAAAGAGAATTGTCTTGTAATAACTGTTCAAAAGTTTTGTTCCTGAATTTTAAAGAATTGCTATTTATTGACAAAGGCATGTCTTTGGTTTTTGAGTTACTGCTGACGCAAGTAAATTGTGTAAGAAGTTTCGGTACGTTGAAACATTTAAAAAATATGCTGAAAAGCATCTTGACACAAGAACACTTGAAAGGTTTCAGACTGTTGATAAAGTTTGTAAATAAATTTATTGCAAGAACGTTCATGTTGCTCCCTTTTCAAGTGTTATGCTTTACTATTTTAATTGTAGCAAATCGTTTCAAATCATGTAAACACAATACAATTTAAATACAATACAATATACAGAAAAATTAGGCCGATCTGAACCCACGTTTCCTTGACTGGGTTCAGTTTACGATGCATTATTAAACTTTATTATGAGCGTTGGTAACAATATTATTTGTTGTACATCATAAGTATAGTAGTCCTAAATAAAGTTCCCTTTCAGACCTTGCGATCTATAGGGCAGATGAATATATAACGGTCATCTGTTTCTGTGACCCGGTTAATAAGGGTGTCATGTGGACGACCAACCGCCTTCACTTTTCCCCAACTAATGTCAGGTAACCATTAGGGAGAGCTCGGTGGACTTGGAGGCGCCCAAAGATCCCGGAATTAGAAATCTCAGTCTTCACCAGGATTCAAACCCGAGACCCCCAGTTTGGAAGCCAGCACTTTATCTCTTATCCACCGTGCCTCTGGTATAGCAATGCCAGGTCCAATTTCAACACCAAGCCGGCCCAGCCCGCCCCTGGATTGAGACCTTGTCTAACTCTGTCTCAATCCAGAAATTAATTACGATTATGAATTTAAGTTATTATTTAATTTAGATTAAGACACGAATGCTTTTTAATAAATTGTGTAATTTTATTTTTTCGCCGTTTCTGTTTCATTTTTTCCCCATTTCATTTAGGGCGACCAAACTCAATTCGCCTAAGGCCTCCAATTATCCAAGGCCATGATAGTAGGGCCTATGGTTATATTTAGTAGCATATCTAATATTAAGATTTTCAAATAATTAATAGGGTACTCTGAATGTAATTATAGCTTAGAAGAAGAGACATCAGAAAGCGATGGGAGGAAAATATCAAATACCATAATGACATTTTAGTTAAGTCAAAAGACAGGAATGGAGAAAAAAGGTGTGTGTCCCGACGGTCCATCATAAAAGCAGGAGAAATATTAGAATAGCTAGGGTTAGCTCAATTTTTGTTAATTCATCTGTAACTCCATAAGACTACATTTTGTTTATTACAATGTCGCTGATGTGTGTATCTCTACTAAAAGTATCGAAGACCACACCTATGTCCAATACTGACCAATACACTAGGCCTATAGTTGGTGTACCTCACACGTGGTGTTTTAAAATATAGATCTAGACGTCATAAATGGTAGATCCATATCTATAAAATGATCGTATAGGTCAGTGTTACAAGAATTTAAGGGAGAGTATCCCGGAAACTCAAAATAAGAGTTATGTTGTGTTTCCCATAAGCACTTGCGAAATACTTCAAAATAGCAAGGGCCGTGTCAGTGAAAGAAGGAAAAATGCAACCAGGAGTGCATAGTCTCGAGATAGTAAAAGTTGCTAAAAGTCTTTCAGATTTACATGACTCTGCAACAAGTAGTCGACATGAAAAAAGTTTAGGACTATTAACAACAAAGTTTGTTACTTTACTTCAAGAAGCGAAAGATGGAGTACTGGATTTAAAAGTGGTTAGTAAAGAAACTTTTTTTTTTAAGACATTTTTTATTTTTTACACTTTAGTTTAGACAGTCTTTAGTCACTTTAGACAGTTTCTATTAGATTCTAGAGACTTTAGTAACTTAAAAACTAACATAAAAACTTAGATCTAGAATCTAGATCTACAAGTTACACTATAGTATAGTCTTACTCTTACTAAAACTAAGACTAAGTCAGTCTAAGTAATGATTTAATTTAATTTATTCTAAAGTCTAGATTTAGATCTAACAACTAACAGTTCTAGCTAGATCTAGATCTAGTAACTAGACTAAGTAATGTCTGTAAATCATAGTCATACTCATAGTAAATGATAAACTAGATCTAGATTTAAAATGTTAGTATTGTTAGATCTAAATTAAAACTAAAATGTTACTACTGACTGTATTATAATTATGCTGTATAAATATAATATTATTAAATATAGTATACTCATACTGTGTTATGTGTAGAAAGTATAATTAAGAAAGTGTAGATCTATAGTATTCTATAGTCTATACCAGGGATGCCCAAAGTACAGCGTTCTGGCCCGCGATGTGGTTATATCCTGCCCGCCAAAATGTCAGCACAAAAAGCAGAAAATTCCCCCCCCCCCCCTTTCAAAAAGTTGACATTCATGACAATGTATCTTAACCTTCGTAAGGATACTCAATTTTTCTCTGATGGATTGGTATTATGACCTTAACGATTGCGCATTTATGAGTTTATGAATGGAACTCTGAATACCGAATCTACCATGAAAAGTGAATGGATCTTTTTCTGTGGAAGATAATAATAAGCCAAAATATTCTTGTCCTTGTAAAGAAATTTCTGGCTGTTTCAAAAACAACAACATATACAGCGGCATTATAAAACAAATATGAAGGCCTTCATGATTTGAGCCGCGTATAAAAGATTGGTTACACTACCTCTAGACATTGGAAGGTCATGGGAATATCTACCAAAAAAGAGACAAGAAAAGAAGTAGGTGGTAATGGTAGCTACATTGTTGGTCACATTTTAAGTAGTGAAATGACGCCATTTTTAGATGTGTAAAAAATACTAGACTTTAAATATATCCTATTAATTAATGTATAGTATGTACTAGACCCAATAGTTTCAGCTGAATTTCGATTTCATATTTTGTACCTTTTTGTTGACGTGGCCCGCAACTCGCATGTTGGAAGTTAAAATGGCCCGCAGATCGAATTAGGTTGAGCATCACTGATCTATACTATAGTCAGTATAGATTTAAATCTAGATTATATTATTTATAATAGATATCTAATCTAGTAATTTTAGTATTTTATTAGAGACTAACTAATCTATTATCTAGATTACTTTTTTTTTTTACAGTCAACTTTATTAATTTAAAATGTAACTGTCTAGGTCTAAGGTTATCAGACATCCTGACGGCCTGTAAACTAAGTCAAAAGAGGACCTTTTGGTTACTTGGGCCAAGAATTGGACATCTTGGGGTAGTTTCCTGCCTCCTAGTCCTGCAGGCGATTGCCTAAGCTACTTTAGGCTAAAACAAAAAAAAAATTTAAGTGCTAAATAAAAAGTTTTCAGTAAAACTTCCCATCGAAGGCTTCTGTTTTTTCAGGTCAATTATTTGGCAGCTCGTTCTCATTTTTATGTTGGAGCGTTCAGATGACGTGACCAATATTGAATATATGAGATGAACTGCGCAGTGGTTACCAAATCAGGGAGCTCTCCATGTAGTTTTCTTTCCATTGGGGTGTTTTGGGGCCTCTTGGTAAAGAGAGCAGTTTTGAAGGATATGGTCAGCATTCTTTTGTGACACTCCACATGGACAGATTTCAGTGGTTCCAATTTTGAGCTTCCAGAACATATGTTGTCTCATTCCGTTGTGTCCGGTCCTAAGTTGAAAGATTTAGACGTCGATCTTGTAGGGATAGCTTATAATAGGCATCATCTTTCTTGTGATTAGGATGAGAGCTTGTCCATTTCTCATTTATTTTATCCACAATTAGTTTCTTCATTTCTTCTGGAAACCTTGGGTTTGATTTATTCTAATCTAGATCTAGACTCTAGAGATTATGGACCTGTCTTCTACTCTGTTATGTAGTTATGTCACAGATCTGAAATAGCAATTTGTATTTATTTTATCCACCCTTCAAATAAGTTCCTCCCTACTTATTTAGTAAACTTGACAAGCAGGATTTGATCATTTAGACTGATGTATTTACATTCAAATTTCAGGCTGCTGATCAACTTGCTGTTCGACAGAAGAGAAGAATCTATGACATAACGAATGTCTTGGAGGGCATTGGATTAATAGAAAAGAAATCTAAAAACAGTATCCAATGGAAGTGAGTCCAAAAAATCTAGTTCTAATTTTAAAGTTGACTTTTTAATTTCTTTATACTATTTAGTAAAACTAGTGCATTACACTACTAGTGGGAAGCATGGTCGGAAGGCTAAGTACCTTGGCTTGGCTTAGCTACCTATGAAGGGGGCTTGAGGTTCTACACCCGACTCGAGCAGAGTTACTTTGTGTTTACTGAGTGCCTAAAGGCAGCATTGAAAACCTTCTCCCAGTCTATTGCCGCATTCCCCCCCCCCCCCCCCCCCCCCCCCCCCCCCCACTGGTCCACAAATGAGGTTGGACCATAGTGCTCTGAGCATGCTATAAGCATGAAAGTAGCGCTATATAAAAGTGTAGGGCTATGAAGTTATCAATCCTTGCTTTTCTTTAGCTTGTAACTCATACTTTGTTTATTGAAAGCTGGTGTGAATTGTACAAGCATACAGATCTATAGAAAATGTTTATTTACATGCTGTAGCATTGTATTGATTGTAGTAAGGCATAGCCCAAAGTAGAAGTGTGTCACAGATACTAACAAAGTGGCAACACATGATGCTATGCTATTACTCTTTCTTATGGCAGTTTAATTCGACTTATTATATTGCAAGTTATAAATACTAGCAATATTCATATATGTATATGACTAGCAACTTTGAATAGACCAGTGAGAAAAAAATCTTCTCATGAAAAAAAAATGAGTAATACTTTGATTGTGTGATAAAGATGTTTTAAAGTTGAAGTTACTGTTTCTTGATGCTTGATCCTCTTGATTTTCAATTTGATCAAACTTAATCGCAAGTAGAAAATGTATTTATTATATCCAATATGTCAAGTTATAAGGTGGGCTTGTACTCTTATCATCATTAACCTTATTTACAGCTATAGAGCCCATACCTGTTTTCTTGATCAATTGATCTCAGGCTATGCTTAAGATTTGAAGAGGGTTACTAAGCTTAGCCCAACCATTATACATTTTTAGTTACAAAAGTATTTATTTAAAAAATATGGAGGAAAGTTATTCTGTTAGGTTGTATGTCATAAACAAGTATGAGGTGTACATAATATTTCTTTTTTTTTTTTTTTTATGTTAGGGGTTCTGGACCAGGCAACAATTCTCGGGATATCTCAGAAAGACTACAGGGTCTTAAGGAGGACTTGGCAGATCTTAAAGAGCGAGAGCTTGAATTAGACAAACACAAACAGTGGGTGCAGCAGAGCATTAAAAATGTGACAGATGAAGTGTCCAATACCAGGTCAACACAGTTTATTTTGATTTCATTGACTAAATGTATTTCTCTAAAGTGTTTGACCTGTTTCAATAAACACTTTAGTATATATTAATAAAGTCAGTATTCTGTTACAGGCTAGCTTATGTTACACATGAAGACATCTGTCATTGTTTTAAAGGGGAGACACTGCTTGCCCTCCAAGCACCATCTGGTACGCAATTAGAGGTACCGATACCAGAAATAGTAAGTATTAGACTATCCATTTGCATCATTTGTTATTTGATGATAATATTATGATATTGTTATGTCTGAGCCAGTTAGTGGTATGTAATTGATTGAATAGTTCTATGTGGATTCATTTCAGGGTCCTGGCTTTAAGAAAAACTACCAGATTCATTTAAAAAGTCAGAGTGGTCCTATCAATGCCTTGCTGGTCAATAAAGACAAAGATGAATCAGAGCCAGTTGTAGTCCAGGTACCACCCCCCATGCATACTGGAGTGAGCAGTACGGAAGCTGTACCTGTGGATATCTCTCAGAATCAAAATCCTGATTCAGGAAAACAAGTGGATAAAGGAGGCACAGTGACAAGAGGCAAAGTGAGTACAGCTTTCTAGTTACCTGTAGCTATCATTGCGTAGTGTAGAACAGGGCACTGCCCTGTTGGTGCTTATTTTGGCCCGGTTACGACTAAATTTTGATGCCCGTTGCCGACACTGCGGAGAGCCGGTGGAAACAGTGACGCATCTCTTGCAAGAGTGTCCGCAGCTCAGAGAACTGTGGGGTAGTTTGTCTGCAGAGTCACTTGACCTGTATGGGAGCTTGAAGGCACTACGCCTAACAGCAGAGTTTCTCGCCAAGGCTCTACGGGAGGACTGATCCTTCCAGCCTTGCCACCAATTGGAGTTCATCTCAGTTGCCTGTAGCCTCAAGGTTTAAGGAGTTTGATATAAATAGTTACATTAATAGTTTGCTGCTTTTTGATGCAGTTACAAGAGACTTAACTCTTTGGCTCTGCAACAATGCACAGGACGTTGATTTTAAAAAGGGGGAAAAAAGTCGGACCAACGCTGGGGGCATCGGCTATTTAAAATTTATTTTTTCGTTTCTATTTCTCCAATTCAGGTTTTTTATTGCTTAATTTTTTATCTAGAATAGTTTCCCTTTGCTAAACATCCGGAATTTCCTTCATTTAACATGTTTTTATTTTGTACGAAGTTTGTAAAGAGATGACATTTATTTTTTCTGTGTGCGTATTTTTTTTAACATGGAGCTTCAACCAAGGCCATATAAACTTTGTAGATCTAAATATTTCTTTGATAAAGAAGTATAATAATTCAGATGACAGTGATTTTGTTTCATCTGATGGTGATATTGATAAATCTAATTATATAGTCTAGATCTAGTAAATTAATTTATAGATCTAGAATCTAGACCTAGGGATAGGTCTAGTAATGATGAAGTTTATCAGCTGATGAAGCAGCTCCACCCCCAGCTAATGTTCAATGTAGATCTAGAACTAGTTTAGCTGTCTCTACATCATCCAGATCTAAATCTAATCAGATAGAGGTAGATCTCTAGATCTATCATCTAGGCACTGAAACAGATCAATTTCAGATTTGTTCCATCAAGAAATTGGGTTGTCAACCTAGACTTAATCAGCACTGCATCTATTGAGCTGGAATGTTGTTTTTTTTCATTGACAATCACATTGTTGATAGTCTTGTCAGCAAAATAAATAGCTATGCTGACCATAGGATTAAATTGAACACCCCTGCTAGAATAAGATCCATTTTCAGAGAATGGAGACATAACTATAAAGAAAGACAGAGTATGTAAACACTGTAGGTCAGGGAAAACGGTTTATGTTTGCGCTGGATGGGAGTCGAACCCCACACTTCATATTGACTGCTTCCATAAATATCGCAACTAGAAGGGATATTTATATACTAAGTACATGAAGAACTTAAGAAGAAAATATTATAAATATATATATGCTGTACAGTTGGACTAGTTTTAGGGTAAAAGTTTTTTGTTCCAAGAGTGTTGCTTTTTTTATGGGCGTTTTCATTAAAGTGGTGACATTGGATTATTAGTTCCAGTTTATTATTTTTTGCATCTATTGCTGTTTCTTCTATGGTGTTCTGTAAACAAATGGATAAAAATGAGAAAAAAACTTCTTTGAATTCAATTTGAACAATAAATTTCTTGTAATATGCACTTGGATGGATATTTTCAATGTCAGTAGTTGAGTTTTTCATTTTTCATTTTTATATTCAAAACCCAAAATTACAAAAACAACATGATTTGCAAACTAGAAAACACAAGAAATGGAAAGAGCATCCATTTCTCTTTAATTCTATATTAAATTTATTATTTTCCAATAATAAATAAAAAAGTTATACAAGTTATATCGAAGCAAAGTAGCGCACTCTGAAATGGCGGGAAAAATTAATTCCATCCAAAAGTGGAAAATAATTCCGAAGTAATTCCGGAGCCAAAGAGTTAATAAGAATACTGTACCCATGATTTTGAACTGACAAAATGCTTTGTTTAATTATTAAAAAGGAAATAATGAATCAAAAAAATTATCTCAGGCTATAATGCCATAGTAATGGTAGCATTGTATATCTGAAACAACAATGGCATAACCCTCAACACTAATATCAGACTGATGCGCTCGCATTCTTATATGCATACTAATCTTGGATGCTGGTTGCAGATCTTGAGAAGAGGATCCTAGCTATCGAACTAAGATGCTACAGAAAGATCTTAGGTGTCACTTACAAAGACCGCATCGTGAATGAAGTTATAAGAAACAGGATTAATGCGCCAATTGGACCCCACGATGACCTGCTAACTATGTTAAAAAAAAAGTAAACTCAAACTCTATGGCACAAAGACCTTCCTTCAGGAACAGTACCAGGAAGAATAGGAAGACAAAAAGCGATGGGAAGATAACATCAAAGAATGGACAGGCGTGTCAGTGAATGAAATTCTGTCCAATGCAAAGGAGAGAGAGGAATGGAGAAAGATGGTTGACAGTGCTTGTATGGTGGCCCAACTGTCCGACAAACTAAGGGATAGATTGCAGATTGATTGTATATAGATCATACTTTGTTTTTGTTCTAGGGGTGTAAAAAAAAGTCAGAATCTAATAATACACTGAAATGGATATGTACAATAAGTTCAAGATTTATAAATATTATTCAGTAGCATTGGAATATTTCTTTTCTTGGCAGCGGTCCCCTGTTAAGAATCCATTGAAGCAGTCACAAGCCTCAGTTATTGAACCACCAAGTCGTATGGTTACAAGATCATCCCCAAGAAAAAATGTTACAGATACCTTACTTTCACAGCGTATGTTTTTATCTTTTATTTCCTAACAATAATCCTAACAAACCAAATTCTATGAAAATTCTGTAGAAACATTTCTAATGTCTAAGGTCCACGGATATTTTATTTATAAACTCAGAAGTTCACAAACAACTTTCTCTGTTTGGTAGTCCAGGTTTCCATAAGGCTTGATTCTGTTATAAAATTAATACAAATGTGAAGCTTAGGGCTGAAACATTTTACACTTATTGTAAACAAATATTTAAGAGACTAATGAGTTCACACTTTTTGTTTTTAAATTTAAAAGAGAAATAGTAGTTTCCCTTTTAGACCTTGTGGTCTATTGGGCAGATGATGTAGAGGTCATCTTTTTTTCTGTGGCCTACGGTTAACAAGGGTGGCGTGTGGCCAGCACAACAAACAACCGCCTTTACTTTTCCCCAACTTATTTCGGGTACCAAATTAGATCTGGGTGGACTCAAGCGCCCGAAGATCCTGGAATAAAAAATCCCAGGATTCAAACCCCGGACCCCGGTTTGGAAGCAAAGCGCTTTACAGCTCAGCCACCGCGCCTAAAAGAGAAATAGATGACATAGTAATGAGGAAACATACATAAATAAAAGTGCAAAACTGAATAGACAGACAGTCATGTGATGTATCTCTCTACTAAGTGAACCCTTGTAGACTAGAATATTTCATGTAGAGACAATTGGTTAAGACAAATATTTCTAGCTAATGTTGAAACGTTGGCATTTTCAGCTTCTACCTCTTCCAATCTGTTGCCACAAGACCAGGGTATGGATATGTTTAACAATGACCTGTTTGATTCTGCCAAGACAGATATAGGTAAGTGCACTTTTTGAAAGGGTTATTTGGTCAACATTAAATGCACTGGAAGAACTTAAGTAGAAGAGTTATACCTGTCTATCTGGTAGAAAGTTTTTTCTGCCACTTCCCATTCTCAGATCAAGTTGAAACTTTTCACAATTATTTACTGCACCTGACAAAACATGAATCAATAAAAAAATATTAACCAATTAGTTAATTATTGGTAATTATTTTTTGTTTGATATCGAATAAAGGGAATAAATTCCATTTAATGAGAGATGTTGATGTATATACAGATTTATTCACGTTTTTCTCCCGCTTCCCATTCTCAGATCAAATTGAAATTTGCATAATGATTTAAATTGGATGACAGTACACAAATGAATCCAAAAAATTAATCAATTAGTAGTTATTAATTAATTTTGTTTTATAAAACAGAAAGGGTGCTAAACCCTGCCATCTTGAGAAGACATTAACTAGCAGTTCTTTTCCTTAGATAAGCTTTTTTTTTTTTTTTTTCCGTCATAAACTCAACTAGTTATAATAAATATCTTTGTTGATAGATCAATTAAAAAAAAAATTAAATAGGGCCTATTCAAAAATATTATTAATAATTAGACTAAAGTAAATCTCTAGCTAAATAGTTTTTATACTTAAAAAATAGGTTTTGTTTTTGTTAAAATTTAGCTTTTTTCTCAAATGCTTCTCTTTTTTTACAAAGCTCTATCAGTTTAGTAAACAGTCTATACACGTTAAATGTGACGTTATTATCCCACACCCGATCTCAGATTAAGCTGAAATTTTGCACAATTTTCTACTTGATGTCAATTGACAACATTTCTTTTCATAATAAGAAGTAATATGATGTTCTCGTGTACTACAAGATGATTACAGTGACATATTTCATGTCAATGCATGTGTTCCATGTATTAGCATGCTATCATGGTGAATTTGTAAAATATAAACTTTTTCATTTTTCCACAGATATGTCTGGAGAGTTATTAGACCTGGATCAACTGATGTCAACTGATAGTAAGTCTTTTTGTTCTTATCTTAGTATAATGCTGTACATTTCTCATTTAACAAAATCAAATCATCATTTTATGATTGTTTTTTATGTTTCTATTTGTGTTGGATGTCCTTATGTTGCCTAATATTTAAAGATATATATATGAAGTAACTGTAAAGCTATGTACAGATTTTACAAACTTTTTTTTAATGTCAAAATAATTCTTAATGGGTTTTTGTTCGTATTCTGTACATTTTCCTATATCATTTCATCTTTTAAACCAAGCTGAGTCTAGACTAACTACAAACAGCACATGAAAAAATAGTTTTGTATGGAGACTTTTAAATTATTTGCCATTTGTTACCTGAAAGACAAAAATCAACTTACTGTTTACTTTCTCTCTTTTAGCTTTGACCCCCTTGTTGTCTTTGAGTCCTCCACCCAGCGGCCATGATTATTATTTCAACCTGGACGACACGGAGGGCGCGTGTGATCTATTTGATGTAGATATTGCCAGTATGCTTTCTTCCTAACCACACTTGACGAAACGACCTGGTGTTTTGAGAGTTTCATTTTTTTTTTTAAAGACATTTTCTTGTTTAGTGATTTCCTACAGACTGAGAGTAGCTTGAGGTAGTATGTAATGTGAGTCCTCTTTTGATCACGCATTCAATCATAGAGACGGTATTAGTTTTTTTTATTTAGTTCACAGTTTTGTCTCTTATAGTAGGATGGGGGCTGAATTATTTATCACATATTTAACTTTTTTTTTTTTTTTTTTAATACTTTATAAAGAAATGATTAAGTAATTTTAAATAAATAAAAATGATTAAGTAATTTTGAATAAATAAAAATGTATTTAAAAAATTACAAATGTTTAAATATTTTCAGTATGTTCTAGTTCTAGATATTTTTTTAAAACCATTTTTCTAGATAAAAAAAAAAGTTTTTATTCGGATGGGCTTCCAGCTACTATTGTCTTTGAATTATTTTTAACTTGAAAACAAATGTACAAATTGATGGTACTAAATCAGATTATATATTACAACACTATAAAATGTTCATCAATCTTCCCAAAAAGTTTTTTTTTTTTTAATAGTTAAGTATTGAAATTGAAAAAAATTGAAATACTGTTAGAAAAAAAAAAGATTCATCCCCTAAGACAACTAATATGTGAAACAAATTATGCAATTAGCAGAACACTGTTTACTAGAACTCACTGTAAGAGTTTAGATTATTTTATCTTCTAGTTTGTACATTGGTTTATCTTATCTTAGTAGTTCTATTACTGGTTTATCTTAACTTATACATACTTGTATATTTGATGGCTATGATCAGAATTACTGTGTACATAACATAGGACTGCTAGAAACATGTTACAGCTATAGTACCATGATGCTATGTTTGTGGGGATGATCCTCCAAAAGCTGTCAAGGTGATTTGTTTTATTATATACATTATACTCAACATACGAAAGACATAATTATGAAATTAAATACCTTACATTTTTCATATATTTCATTTTTTTTTTAAATCATGCATATCACAGCCTGTGAGAATTAAATTTTCCCCTTTTCTCCAAAAATGAATTGATAGCTTTTAAGAAATATTTACTTCAAATTTCTCTGTTTATCTTGAGTTATAATTTGTCAAAAAGTTGTCAAGACTTCATTCTATAAATAGCCATTTTAACTATGTGATGTGTACATAATACAGTGCCTTTTGTAACAAGAAGTTTTTGAATATATTTTGTCTTTTGTAAAAGTGACCATTGGAATCAGAATTAAGTCTTCAACTAGTAGCCTTGGTTACTTCAGGGTTTAATTTTGGACATTCATGGAAAGCTTTTTTTTTTTAATTATTATTATTTATTTTTTTGTAATGCACGTGTTATCATACATTAAAAAAAAAAATTCAATTTCAAATTGTTACACAACTAAGGATGACACTAAAATTAAAGTTCAGTTATTTAAAAGCTCTTTTATCTAAAGTAATAGTCTGGGTAGACTTAGGTTATTTTGATAGACTGATGTAGGAGATTATTGTAGAGGACTAATGGAAAATTGAGTCTGGGTGAACTAATATTTCAATATGACGTGCAGTTTTATCTGAGTACACTATCTTGAATTTGTAATGTTTGGTTTATTAGATATTAACTTTTGTGTGTGACTGATTAAGAAGGCGTGACAGAATATTCTAAGTATTACCAGCCATTATTGTTGTTGATTTTCATGCAGCATTGTTGACATTATGCCCTTCAATAATAATTGTCTCATTGGTTTCTTCTTAAACACGAATGAACTGGTAGATTGTTTCCATTCATCCTTACTCAGCCCACTTGTTTTAGATGGATATTGCAATAGGATTACTTAAGTTTTTAAACTGCATTTATATCATTCATCAGCTAGTGTCTGGTTTGCTCTAAGCTGTTAATTTTACATCAAGAACAGCGCTATTAGCAATAGGAAATCACTGACTTTAGTGCAAGCGGTCATTACAATAAAGGTTATTACTTACACTGCCATTAGTATCTACTCGCAGAAAGTTCAACCCCCCCCCCCCCCTCCCCTCCATAGCCACGCCTGACTTGTGCTCAAAACATTCCCGTAGTCTGTCTGTGCTTAGGGTTGACTTGGTGTTTGTGCCTTGCTGTAAGCCATCTAAAACCCTGATGTGTTCAAGGAATATTTTCACTTCGCCCTCTTGTTTTAAACACACACCCTTTTTCTATGTTTGTAAATACTGTTCATTGCTGTAAATAATGTTCATGTATTATTGCAAGAAACAAATAGATGATGTGTATGTCCTTTCAACACATTTGTATGTTCTTGTTTAGTGTTTTATGGTGAGAACTCATTTAGTACCACTACAACATTATATACATCGGTCTCTTGCTGTAACTTAGATCTGTTGTAGATATTTATATACTGAGCTGTTCAAGCTCACCTTGTACAAATGTTCATGTTAGATTCATAATAAAATGTAACACTATCTCGGTGTTGGTTCACTTTGGTGCTGTGTATATTATTACATGTATTGGATAACATATTATCAGGTGTAAAAGTCTACATGTCATTTGATAAGCTGGGGCTAGAACTAGCATCCGTACGTGTACATATCCTAAAGAAATTAAAAATCGGCTATATCTGTGCCTGACATTAAGAAAATGGCGTTAGAAAAGATTTCTTTAAAACATTGTTCAATTTAATTTTGCTGCAGCTCTGTGCTGTCTTACATTAAAAACTCAATGTGCATGCTGACCTTGACATTTAGGTTACCTTTTAGAACTCTGGAAAAAAACAATGGGATTTCAATTTTACATTTATTTGAGATTAAAGATTGGTAGAATCATAATCAAAAGGCAACTGTTACCAATAAATATTGAATACACAAAAATTAAATATTTATTCTGAAAAAAAAAAAAAACTAATTCAATATTTATATTGAGAAAAATAACTAAATAAATATTTATTCTTAGAAAAACAACTAATTAAATATTTATTCTGATAAAACAACAAACTATTTTCCTTTATTGTAATTGAAAAAAAGAAAGACATTTTTTTGTCAATAATCTATTGAAAGAAGTTGCATCTTTTACCATGTTACTCATCTCTTGAAGAATTGGACATCATTATATTTACTACATAATTAGGTTCAAATCAACTCAAGATTTGATCTAAACTTTTGCATTGAGTTTTCTCTTTTAAACCATTTGATCCATAAAATACAGTAAAATATTGATGAAATAAATGTAGTCAGGGGCAGACTGGCTATATGGGCATTCAGGCAAATGCCCGGTGGGCTGGTGCCCACTTGACAGTCAAATGGGCATTTTGAATAATGGTAAGGCCCGTTAAGGTTCTGGATTTTCTTCTGACTGTTGTGATTTATCCTTTCCCAACTTTTTTATTTTATAGACATGTAGAACTACATTAGGATCCACAGTGTATTGCATGGTCCAGAGCTAAGTATAAGTAATGAACTGCAGTTTTTAATGCATTATCATAATATATGTGGACCAGTATGAATAGATGGCTGCCTGGTCGTGCGGTTTGCGCGCTGGACTGTCGTTCAGATTTATCGATGGTCGAGGGTTCAAACCCTGCCCGCTCCCATCACCCCTCGTCCTGAGGGAGGTTTGGACTAGGAAGTAATTATCTTCAACTCTGAAGGAACATCCGAAACATGTAAAACATTTTACAAACATGCTTATCATAAGGCAAACAAATTTCATCCTGATTGTATTGTAATGCTAGGGGTGATTTTCCCACTCAGTATGCCCCTGAATGTTGTGTTAAAACATTTTTGGCCACTTCCTGTCGTAAAACAAAAATGTCTCATCTTGTAGAGCATTTCTTCCTGTGGCCATAGAGCACTATTTCAGAGAGGCATTCTCTCAAACATAACCCATCAGGAGAAATTAGTGCCAGAATGGGCATTGAAAGTGCCAGTCTTTTTACCATTTGGCAAGTTTTTTGTTTGGTAAAACTGTTGTTAGATTACTGTTCATTACTAGTTTTGCTACTCACTCTTTTCTACAAATAATAGTTCCCAAAGTTAACTATCGATGTTCACTGCCTTTAGACCCTATTTTATTACAAAGCTTTTTTTTTTTTGGGTGGCTTTTATTTGAAAACCTTTAATGTATTTCAGTCTAATTAATTCATTTAGCACTATAAACAGTCAAGAGGAGCACAAATACTTTGAATAATATCCAACAATTGATTAAAAGAGCATTTTATTTTCGTCTATATATTGTGATGCTGGACTGATAGGAAGAGTTTTATTTTGGGCTTCCTTGACAAAATTCACTCTTTATAAATTTAAATAGATAATATTTAGAACTGAAAAACTACAGTGGGTAATTTGGTTGACATAAAAAAATTGCAATAAGGTAAAAACAAATTCTTAAAATATCTCCACACAAAAACATTTAGATTTTATGGCACATCAGCACAATGGAGGCCTTGTCGTGCCCCCAGCCCCTCAAGAACTCCCTCCTCCACTCAACAAGTACATTGGGAATGTCCAGAGCTAGACAAGTTACTTTTTAAGTGTTAAAATAAGCCTTTAAGATAGAAGACAGTGAGAGTGGAAGGATTGAATGATCAGCAGTGGTTCTTAGTGCAGAGTGAAACAAAATGATTCAAGCTTTTGGCATATTTGACAACTCGGTGTATCTTTATCACAGCTACAAAAAACAATATATACACAGCACTTGGGGTCAACATTCTTAGTGAAATACAATATTTTTCTTTAATTTAAAAAATCTTAAAAACATATTCTCACATTTGCATTATTTAAATTGAAGCGCCAACTCAGCAAATATTTAAAATGTTTTTGTTTTCAGCAGGTGGAAATTTTGTGGAAAAGTCACAAGTTAGCAATTAATTAATGATAATTAAGTGATTGATAGCTAGATCATAGACCTAGATAAATATATATATATATATATAGACATGGCAACATTAGTTTATAGATGTGGCCTATATTCAAATCTAGACTTTACTTTACAATTTAAAAATGGCTAACTTTTAGAAACGATGTTAAGATGTCTGCTATTGTTTCCCCAGGAAGTCATGAGCCAAAAAAAGAATGACTGCAAAGAATTTATAACTCCTTCTTTGTACCAGAATTGCACAAGAACATGGGAATTTGTTACTAAAAAATCATGTTTTCTTTTTGATGAGGAGTACATTTTTTTTTTCTGTTGAGATAACACATCAAACTGAGCCAATACAAACTTGATTTGCTGGACAGTTTATATTTGTCAATAAAACCATACAAAAGTAAAAAAGAATGGGGAAAAAAAAGAAAGTAAAATGAATCATTTCATGTGAATACCGGTAGTTAACAAACTATGAGATCATTCATTCAACAATAACAAATGTTTATGAGGTCTTTATCATGACGTCAGCAGCTTTGTCTACACATAAGTTCTGATTCTGTAATAAAATGAAACAAAAATGAATACAATGAATAAATTAAGAAAAAGACAAATTAATGCAATGCTTTAAAATATAAAATAAAATAGTTTGTTGTTTTAAGAACATGTTTAGTTAAATATGTATTAAAAAAATATTCAAAAATATCCTTACATTAAGTGATGTTACAAGTAAAACTCCCTGAGGTGGTTTCATTTCCATCTTTGTGACCTTTAACCCCATTAGTGAGCTGAAAGACATATTTTATTTGGAATAATCTGTCATTTAAAAAAACAACACCTATTTGAAAACAATGCATTTTTCTTTTGTAGTTGTTTTTTTTTTTTTAATTATAACCAATAGCTTACAGAAAGAAAAAGAGATCAAATGAGGATACTTTCTATGCTACTAACAGAGTGACTTTGTATACAATGAACAGGTCTGCAACATAAGCACCTAATATTGAAACAAAAACTAAATCAAACAATCAAAGCTAGATTGTTGACAGACATTTGAACACATATAACAAGGTGGACAACAGACAGTAAGGATTAAACAAATTAAAATGCCATATGGCATGTAACACATTTGAAAGAAATATTATGCATTAAAAAAACACTATTTTTTCTAAGTATGGTTGAGTCATAAAAAAAAAAAAACAAGCTCCAACTGCAATGGCAATAAATTTTAAAACAAAAAAAATAATACTTAAAACAAATCTTTGATTGACGGAGCAGAAGTTTTTTCAAGCATATTATTTATTTTTGTCACCCAAAGTTTTATGGTGAATCTGAAAATTTCAACATAATTCTAGGGCAGGTAATCTTTAGATGTAAAAACTAATTCTAATATGATACTGGGAAAGCAATTATCTCTTACTAGGCCATTGCCTCCAGATTGAAGCGAAGCTTTCTTTATAGGGAAATGGTGATTTTTAACTTTGTCATAGTTGATGATGCCATTATTTTGCTCAGCCTCGTGCGCTAGATGCTCTTCTTCTTCCCCAAACACATACAGACTGAAGGTATCCCCATCATCTTGCTGGAATACAAGGAAATCATTCATGACCAGTACAAGTCACTAAGGTTATTAGACTGATAATTTGGCTTTAATGTTTATTCAGCAATCAAAAGTTTAGATTTAAAATATAAAGAGAGAAGAATGCAAAATTTCAAAAGAGAAAATGTTTTAGAAAAATAAATCTATTAACACAAATTACAGTGAAGACAACATTCTGAACAAAATGTTTGCACATCATGCCAAAAGGGTTTGCAAAGTGGATATTTTAGGATAAATCCTTTTTGATTACTTTTATAGTGTATAAGTAGTGATAAATGTATTTTTATAAATGCAAGAAACTCATCATTGATTGTCTTTACATTTATTCTTTTGTTCAGTACATAAAAATATTTAATATGAAGAAATACTAAGCAGCAAAAAAGTGGTGTGAATTGAATACAACAACATTTACAGACAGCCAGCTCACATACACTTATGGTAGAGTGCTAGGCTCATTGTCTTTAAGATTTGTGCCATGCAATCATAAGAAATGTAAGCTTAATTTGAACATAAGTAAACTAAACAATGTAAACTCATCTGATGTGCTTGTTTTTAAAGCAGTGAAGAAAAAAGTTACAATACAGGGAACACAATGATTAAAAAATAAAAAAGATTTTAGATTTTAATAAAATGACAACATTCAGACTTTTGTCTTCAATAGTTCATCAAATAGTTAAACTAAATGTCAAGACGTGTAATCATCTTCTTTTTTGAAGTAACGTCTGTATTATATAAGATAAGATAAAAGTAGCTTAGTCAAAATAAAGTTAAGGGAAATTTATTTATTTATTTTTGGTCATAACCATTGAATAAATTTTTTTTATATTAGAACCAAAGTCTAAGGGTGCTTTGTTGATGATAATACATTTAAAATGAGTTCTACCCCATCAGTGCACTTGTTTTTTTGCTCTATGTGTGATTTACTTAAGGGATAAAGAAAAAGCTACCTGGTTTACAAGAAGTGCCCTGGTCTTGAGCCTAGTACCAGAACTGTAAGCCACGGCAGAGACTGCACGATAAAAAGCATCAAACTGCTGATGTTCTTTAGGAGCCTGTCCCCATTCATCGCAGAGTTGCTGAAGAATAAATAAGATAAGATAAATTTATTGGTCCAAACATATGATAATTTTATTTGTCCAAACATAAGATAAGATAATTTTATTTCATGTCAACTTCTATATGGTTCTGAGACATGGAGAGTCACGAAAAAGAATATGGAAAATCTCTAGACCTTCACAAACAGTTGCCTTCATCGGATACTGCAAATTAGGTGGCCCAAAAAGATATCTGCTGTCAACCTGTAGGAAAAACCCATAGCCCAGAATATTAAAAAGTGGAGCTGAATAGGACACACCCTTCAAAAACCGAGTACCAATGTTGCAAGGCAATTACTTGATTGGAATCCACAAGGAAAGAGGAAAGTGGGCAGGTCCAAGCTAACCTGAAAGAGGTCAGTCGTCAGCGATGCTGAGGGTACTGGAATACATGAGAGCAGGTGAAGAAAGCTGCTTAGAACTGATTTCGGTGGAGAGGTGTGGTTGTAGTTCTAATCTCTCCTAGGGTTCACAGGAAAACGTCAAGTAAGTTGTAACGATAAGATTTAAAAAACACAATGTAAAGCAAAGAGCAAATTACTGAAAGATTCAGAGAAAATATCAACATTATTTATGAAGAAAGAATAATAAGTTACCTCTTTTTTTTTTTCTTTTTTTTAAACTAATTTTTTATGTACAACTCCTCAGAAACTTTAGCCCACTAGCTGGAAAGACAATTGAAATAGCGCAAACTTTTAAATATCTTGGTACGATCTTAGACAATAAATTAAATTTTACTGCTAATACTGATTATATCAGCAAAAAAGGGCCGCAAAGATTACAATTACTTAGAAAAATGTCCTCATTTAATGTTAGTGAAAAGGCCTTGGCGATGTTTTATCACGCTCACATCTGCAATATTTTAAGTTTTAATATCACTGCCTGGTATGGCAATCTAAACATTAAAAATAAACTTCATTGAATCCTAAATCCTGCTGGTAAAGTCATTGGCAAAAACCAAAACCCATTTGTGCAGCTGTTTGACAAAAATATTCATAAGAAAGCTAAAAAGATTTTAGAAATAAAAAATCCCCCTTTGGGTCAGTATTTTGTGATTTTACCATCCCAAGAGATAAAAAACACCAATTGCAAAGACAGACACAAACACTCTTTTGTCCCCCTGGAAATCAAATCATTAAATAAAATTCAACAATCTGATATAAACTTTTCACATGTAAATTATGAGTGAGTCTGGTGTGAATGTATATTTTGATTTTCTATAGTTATGTTTTGTTTGGTGTAATGCACAAATTGTAAGACAAATTTCCGTACGGATAAGAAAGATTATGATTATAAATAGTATCAAATTGAGTCATTGTTATACACACCATCATTCTCTTTTCTTTCTGTGCAAGTCTCTCATATTTCCTTTGTAACAAAACTAAATCAGTTTTCAGATGTGCTCCTTCTGAGGCATGTGTGTCTGACTGAAAGATAGATTTCTTACGAACAGCTTGAGTACTAGATTCAGTCTGGTCCATCTCTCGCAATTCCTGAATTAAAAAGTGTCCAATCATAACATTATTAAATAATTTTATTAATATGATGCATCTTCAGTCA
The DNA here is from genome assembly GCF_947242115.1 of Biomphalaria glabrata. NCBI lineage: Eukaryota > Metazoa > Mollusca > Gastropoda > Planorbidae > Biomphalaria > Biomphalaria glabrata. Next base: position 44,360,566 of record NC_074717.1, read on the forward strand.
TATAAAAAAGACTTTGACTTAGTAGCTTAATTAAATCATCCATAGCCTAGTAAAATCACTAGAACCTTATTTAAATAAAAAGTAGTCTAGTTAAATCACTATTAGTCTAGTCAATAAGTTTCATTCGAAAGTCAATTTTGTATTCGTTTTTAATTTTGTAATAAGAGCAACCTTGGTAGTGAGTTTAGCCAGCTTAGGATCTGTTGGGGAATCTTCTTGTTTGCCATACATTAAGAAAGTGATGCTGTGGTTTTCAAAGAATTCAAGATGTTCTGATGTCAAATTGTCAATGGACACAATCCTGAAATTTAATATTTTCAAAGAATTCAAGATGTTCTGATGTCAAATTGTCAATGGACACAATCCTGAAATTTAATATTTTCAAAGAATTCAAGATGTTCTGATGTCAAATTGTCAATGGACACAATCCTGAAATTTAATATTTTCAAAGAATTCAAGATGTTCTGATGTCAAATTGTCAGTGGACACAATCCTGAAATTTAATATTTCAAAGAACCCTTTTAACAGTAGCAAATATAAAGTGCACGAGTCTAAGCAATTACCACTTACAAGTAAACAAACTTAGGTGCTTTAACAGCCACTCATAATTTAAGAAGCTTCTTTCTTTTTCCTGGTAAGTCAGAGACTGCAATACTATATAACACTACTTTTGTTTTTTTTTCATTTCTTTTTCAACTCCTAAGATTTGGTTAAAGATAGTCTTACTGTTTCTTTTAGTTATTTATCTGAATCTATTTTGTTTTGGACAAAAGTTTAAATTGTTTCCAGCTTTTGGTGCTGTTAATATTGTTTGATATAATGTTCATTGATTACCTAAAACTCTTTGGTTTAGACAGAATGAAGAAAATTTAGATTCCAGCTTAACTTCAGTCATGAAATGTAAATGGTTGTCCATTGAGGCTTAAAGCATCCATACAACCCTGATGCAGTCTCAGCTGTGATGGGCAGGACACGTCTGCAGAATGGAAGACCACCACATCCCTAAACGACTCTTGTATGGCCAACTAAGCGAAGGAAAGCGCTCACAAGGTGGTCAAAGAAAGCGCTACAGGGACACCCTCAAGGTTCTCTGAAGGCGTTTAGCATAGACCAGGCTACCTGGGAGACAAAGGCACATGACAGAGCATCATGGCGTCACACTGTGAAAACTGGCGCACAGGTTGCTGAGGAAAAGAAAACCATGCTGGCAGAAGAACGCCAGAGAAGAAAAGCAAGGCCCATGACACTAGCTCCAGCTGGAATAACCTGCCCAGTGTGCAGCCGAACATTTCAGGCTCACATAGGTCTCACCAGCCACATGAGGAGGCATAAAACCCCAGTGCAAAGCCCTGAGCCCCCTGGACGACAATGTGGTCATCATCGAACCACGATGGATGAACTATATAAGGCAGGTGGAGAAGAAGACACTTTAGTTTTTCTGTGAGCATTTAATGACAGCATAATGAGGTAAGCACAATGAAATCAATCATCTGACCTTTCCTTAACTTGTATGTGCGTTCCTCCTTATGTGGCTGGTGAGACCTATGTGAACCCAGAATGTTTGGCTGCACACTGGGCAAGTTGTTTCGATCAGAGCTTTATTCTTTAATATATTGTGGGCTCATAAAAGCTTTGTGACCAAAATATATAAAATCAAATCATATAATCTTGCAGAGCTCTAGACCCTTGGTTTATCAGCTAGCAATTTTACCATGCAGACATTATTTAGTGTTCCACTTAATTAGTTACAGTGACAATTATGTTGGAAGTAGAAAAATTATGTCTGTTTCTGGTGTAAGACATTCATTCAAAGCCAATTTAGTCTTAGTAATAAAGCCAGTTGGTTGTTAGTTGGCTGAGCTTTATGCTTAAATTCTTGTGTTAAATATACAATTAAAAAAAGAAAGAGCATTCATTTTCCTTTAATTCAATTGTAAATAAAAAAGTTATACCATTTTAATTAGAACACATTAGTGCACTACAATCCAATTAAATTAATAATTCTGTCAGAACATGGAAAATAATTAAGGAGAAAAAGAGTTAATGAATAAAGGCCAATTATTAAATTCTAATGTTTGAGCTATGATATAATGTGCTTCCCTGTCTCTTCTATACAACTTAAGACCTAATTCAAATCAACAATGGTTATCACGTGAGAGCTTTCAAATTTTTTTTAGCCATGGTCATCACGTGACAATGAGGTCCATTAATTCTTAGACGTTGCATCAACAAAGCTAAATAAGTATTTCCAAGTTACCTTGAATGGTTAAACTGTGGGGTCAGAGTTCCTTTCATCATTTGAGTTTCTGTAAATTCTTTATCCCCCCAAAGCTTGTACTTGACTTTAATGCCCAGATTGTACCTTGACTTGTAGACCTCAGCAGCTTTGATGATAATCTAACAGAGAGAACATTGTTCTGGGCTAATAAAATCAAGTTATTTGCATAGCAACATTGTTAATAATAATAATTTAATTTATAGAGCGCTGTTAACAAACATGATGTAGGCACTGTGTTAACATTACAAACATAAACCTGAGAGCTAAAATGACAAACTAATCTAAAAAACGTTGTCTTGCGTGCAGAAAATACAATATAATTCTAATATTTAATATAACAATAATCAATATAATAAGTGTCCAGTACTGTTCATTTCCAAATAAAGAACTATGAATGATACACAAACATATTATGTATATAGGAATAGCACTGTGGTGCAGTCCATTATTTCAATTACACTTAATTCACTATTTTCTCATTAAAAATTTGATCTCTAGTGATTTGCATGTATCATTCATTGTTTCAGCACTTAGCTTCACATTTGTATAGAGAACTATGGCATTACTTTGAAGCAGAAATGTTTCCCCAGTAGCTCAGTGGGATCCTCAACGAAACTGTTTTCATCTAAGCTTTGACCATTCTGCGTACAAGGTATGATGGTGACTTTGAGTTTGCCTTCTTCGTGACCTTGGTGATCAGTGATTGGTAACTCATCATCAAATTCAAGGGCATAGGATAACGACTGGTGACAAAATATTGGAACGACTATTAGATGATCACGAAAAAGCATTTTAGCCTTAAGGCCGAAATCTGATAATGAAATATGCATTTTTTTCTTGGAATGTTTTAAAGTTATTTTTAAAATGTCACTTTTAAACTTGAAGGGAAGATATCTTTCTAGACCTGTAAAAATACATTAGCTGTTCCAATCAGTGCATCTTCAGTAGGTTCCCAAAATGGATCTTTTTCTTTGGGTATCAAGGCTATATTTTCTCCATCTTGATATTTTTGATACATTTCCTGTAACAGCAAAATGGTAGAGTATTATATTTTGTATGGGATAATTTCATAATAAACAATAAAAATGTCATAAATAAAGCAATGTTGAAAAATAACCTAAGCTCAAAGTGCTTTAAAAAACTTTGAAAAACATAAAACAGAATGCGCCTACAATATTGTTAAGCTTATAACGAAACAAAACCAGGTTTGAATTCTGGTGGAAATAGAGGTTTTTAATTTAAAGATGTTCTGAGTCTTCCTACTTCTAACATATACTGGAAATTTGTTAAGAAACTAAAGGTAGCCTGTCATTTTTTGAAAAACATTTCAACCTCATTAAGCATTTGTCCCTGGTTCGGATCTCTGTGAGTGTAAGGGCACCTCTGTCCACCATACTCTAATGGATTCCTGACTTAAGTTGGGGAAAGTAAAGCGATTGGTTGATGTGTTGACCTCTCAGCACCCTCATCTGCATAGAAACAGATGACCTAGGCTTAACATCATCTGTCCTATACATTGTAGGGTCTGAAAGGGGAACTTTTTTTCTTACTTTACTTGTAACATTATGAACAATTTACATCACAGTTTTCAAGATTTAATAGAAAAATGAGGGGGAGTGGCGACCATCCCACTGAAGGGACACTAATCTCTAGGTAATTACCTGAATTAAAAACTTTCTATTCATAAACTTCCCACTCTCCCAAAGCCAGGTGTTGCCATTCAGCATGTTTTTCATTTTGACCATTACCCTGAAATCAATTTAATCAATAATATACAATAAAAGTAATCATTATGAGTTGGCAAAAAGGTATATGTGATGTAAACATAAAAATCCTTTACAATCAATGAGTGCATTGTGGGTTAAAAAAAAAACAAACACCAAAAAAAAAAAAAAAAAAACTTTATATACATTATGATACACTGTAAGTCTGGATAAGAAATGGTTGTTTCAAATCTGTGATTACATCAGATAATAAAATTAAGAAACAAATATAAAATAATTGTACTAAAAATGCATTTAAAAAAAATATTTTAAAAATGTGAATCAAATAAAAAAGGTCAAAGAGGCATAAAAATAAAATTGAAATAAGAAAAACACACAATGTCTTTGACTAGTGGAAACAAATATAAAAATGGGTAATTATATAAATATATTCTGTAAGATACTGAGCGATGTTCCTGCAAAAATAGTATGGAATAGTACCATGAACAAAACACTTTATGGTTCTTTACTGAATTTGCATTAAAAAAAATTTAAGTTTGAGAATTGTGCAAGATATTTTAGAGTATAATTCAATAAAAAAAATTAAAAAAGCATTACTACAATTTTTAGTCACCACATGGTTTATTTTTTTATATGTGTCAGATAATTGAGCATCCTTAAAGATTGATATTTAAATCAAATGTCAACAAAAATCGATTTTAAAAGAACTATAGGGAATAAAGGAAAGAAATATAGTTTTTAGAAATCCAGAAAAACAAAGTTAATAAGAATAAAGAAAGACAACTCATAAAAGAAGGGGAAAAAAGTGAACTTTTGGTGTGAATGTGTAGAGATTATATGATAATTATACTTTGAAAATAGATGACACTTAACACTCAAATATACCTTAACTTATCATAGTCCTCAATAGTTCTGAAAATATGTACAAATGTGTATTTCATAAAACAAATAGTTTCTCACTTGAAATAGAATTGTAAAAATACAAAGCTGATCAGACCAGATATACTTAAAATGACAATTTTTTTTAATGCTGAAAAATTATAATTATTTTTAATAGAATGGATGACGTCAAAAAGCTTTAGAATTGTATTTTATGCTGCCATCTCCTACTGCTAAATTGCTATAGATTTTTTAAAATGTGTAATACTCTAATAATGTATATCGGAGGCATGAAAGTGATAACAGCTGCCATAAAATATGCATTGATTTCATGTCATTACTTACTGTGGCCCTGCTTCTGTGTTACTACTGGCTAGCACAGCCACAGCTGATATAAGTACAACTTCAAAGGACCTGTATTTGTTCAGCTCTTCAGAGATGGCATTCACTTCTGAAACCATTGGCAGTATTTCTAGGATCTGTTCTTGTACAACTTGTTGCTCTGTTCAACACAGCGAAAAAATTGTTTTGTAAATAGGTTGAAAATATTTGTCAAAATTTAACTTATTAATTTAATGTACACTAAATCATTTATAAGAAGTTTTAACTTCATAGAGGTGTTCTTAAAAGTCTACATTCTATCAAATTAGGCTATTAATTAACCAATAAAATAACCCCACTAGGAAAGGAAAAAGGATATTTTTATAGAATTTTCTACAGAGCAAAGCACTAAAAGTTCTCAATTTTGAAACATGATAATCTATAAAACACAAAAATCCTACGTAGTCCATAAACAGTTCTTAATATAAAAGGACATGTTTATGCTATAAAAAATTATGAAAGAATAGGATCTGTGTGTTAATATGAAACAAAAGATCTTAAATTAATATGCTAGGCCTAGATGTACATCTCAAAGCAGAGGAAATATAGGTCTCAATTTAAATTATATAGCTTATTTATCTGCAGGACTTTAACTGCTTAAATTATTCATCTTAGAAGTTAATTAAAATGGATTTATTATTTCAAGGTTATAGCCAATATTACATCTAATAAAATAATCAGACATTTGAGCAAATGATTTCACCTTTTGAAAGTCCACTTGTTCCTGTTGAATAACCTTTGGCTTTGGCTACTTCTTTCTGAGCAAACTCCCAGTTGATATCTTGTGGAGTACCTTCAGGTGCCTTTGGATTTAGTGGGTTCACAAATACATACACATGGTTGGAGCCTGAAGCATAGAATTATTGAGATTTTAAAAATCTTTGTATTTATAAGTAAATGTGTTCCTAAGGTAATTATAAAAAAAAAGTATTTTCCCTTAATTAATAATCCAATAATTCATACTGTAATAAACCTGGTGGTGGCACAGATGGGGGTAGTGGTGTGTGTGTAGTCAGCTGACGCAAATCACCCCAGGCCAGCGCTAGACGAGCGGTCAACCGTGACGAGTTACGACGGTCAGTCCAGATGAGTGTCAACATGACGGTTCGGGAAGGATCAGCATCGTGAACAGAGCTCAGGAGCGTCACGAGGGATGTAGTGACCAAGCAGAAACATTGAGCGATGTTCTGTCCCGTTCTAGAAGGTCAGCAGGGACCCTATATAAAGAGCGGAGGTGTCACAGTCAAGAGGGTTCAGAACACAGTTGACTACAGCACAGTTCAGCGGTGTGGTTCTGTACGGAGCATTATGACGGTTCAGTGCGGAGTACTGTCAAGTACAGTCAAGACGACTGGCATCTTGATCTTGGTCTGCGATCGAGTCCGACACAACGAACCCAGTGTGTGAAGTCAGTCCTGAATTGTTGAACCCAGTGCAAGCCTGGAACGAGACAGAGAGGCCAGTGCAAGAGTTGATACGGCGGTACGGTGTTATCGGAGAAATATTTGTACAGCCTGTGTTACGTGTTGCCAATTGTACAGTATTGGCTGTTATTTATTGACATTAAATTATTACGTTACTTTGGAGCCCGGAGTTGTCAAGTTCTTTAAGTTGGTGGTGTCGTGTGGTGCAGTTTGCAGAGAGCCTGGATAGTGAGATTCGTTACAATACAAAGAAAGATCAATGATCAGAACAGAACTCAAAGTCACAGTTAGTTGGCCTCCTTCAGTGATAGAGCGACTATGGTTCATCTCAAACACTTTTTCATGTGGTTGTGGAGCCCTATTTTGGAGAGACATTCCTGTCCACAAATATTGCAGGTTAAGGTGGCTTTCGCTTTGGTGGTAGAGGAGCTGGCCATCGTATGGCTCACTTTTCTTCCAGAGCTGAGGCCCATGTTCTTTCGCTGTCCATAGCTTTCTTGGTCACTGTCTCTTTCTCCATCTAGTGTGGTCTAGGGCTATGTCTTCCCAATGGTCACAACTAATCAATCAAAAAGCCACTAATTAGTGCTAGTATTTATTATTATTATTATTTTGGTTGATGAATCTCCATTTACTTTACCATGCTCAGAGTGCTTAGTCCAATATCTTTGGTGGACATGTGGGGGGGGGGGGAAATAGCTTGGTGAAGGTTTCTGTGCTACTTTTAGTTACTCAGCAATACAATGCATCTCAATTAAAATCATACAAAATTCTTATCTCCAGCATGATTCAGTTAGATAGCCAAGCAATTAATGCAATAAGCTGCATGATCCAAATGAAATAATTAGCCAGAAGCACATACAGAATTTTGTAATACTATTTCTACCTGTGACAAGATAGCAAGATAGACATAACCTGACTGAATTTTGTAAACAAATAAAAAGACATCTAATTCTAAAAGTACCTATAAAGAATAAAAAATTATCATTTTCACTAACCAAAGATGATTCTGTCCATGTGTTCTAGAGTTCTAAGCCCTGTAATTAGACTGCCATTAACTCTTGTCTTAGCTCCATCAGAACCTGGCTTCAAAGTAATACTTCCCTTTTCTTGACTTATTACTGCATGTTTCTTTTGAATGCTTAAGTTGGAAAGAATTGTAAAAAAAATCTGTGTTTTTAAGATTGCTTAAAAAAAAATCACAAATTAAAAAAAATTTGCTTTTTTTTTTTTTAGATCAGTAAATGTAGAAACACTTCAGCACAGAAGACTAAAAAGTAGAGTAGCAATAATATATAAAACACTGAATAATAACTTACAAATATAAAAACATAATCTCAATGACCACAAAACATGATGTTGTAAAAAGCAAAATATCAATTCTCATACTGTCCAGTGGGAAGTTGAAGAAAGAGCTCAGGCTTATCATCAACATTCCATGATTTTAACTTTCCCAATGGAGAAGTCACAATACAAACATGATTTATATTTCACATAGAGAGCAAATAAACTATCAATGTTATTCAAAGGAAAACCTAAAGTGCTATCTGTGTAGTAGATGGCCACAAGGAGCTAAAAAAAATACATTTGCAACAGAAACTGAGATGATTTGGACATATTGTCCTTGGTAGAAGAAACTGCCATTAGAAATGCTATAACATATGAAAGAAAAACATATGAAAGAAAAACATGAAAGAATTAACATCCATTTGACATGCAATATTTTGTTCTGTTTGGGACCCCCTCAACTCAAGAAAACATTAAGAAACTAGAACAGACACAAAATAGACCAGTGCGATTCATAACAAACGAATATTCACATTTGACTAGAGTAACACCTTTAGTAAAATCACTAAATTTAGAAAGCCTTCAGGACAGAAGGCTCAAAAGTAAAGTAGGAATCATACATAAAACACTGAACCATAATCTTCAAATACAAAAACAAAATTTAATAAAATACTCTGAAAGACACAAAGATAAAGGCACATTCCTCGTCCCATATGCTAGGACAAATTTGTACAAATACTCCTTCTTCCCTAGTGCTATTAGAGCATGGAATGGGTTGCCTGAGCTAGCCAGGAAAACCAGTGACTTGGCAGAATTTAAGTCATTGGTTAATATGCATGACTAAATGCATGACGCGTAGGACGTAATCATCTTCTTTTTTTGAAGTAACGTCTGTATTATATAACATAAGAAGATAATTGAAGATTCTTTGTTACATTGGGTGTGAATTGAAGATTCTACATTACATAGTTGTGTACATTCTCACACAAGTTTCAAGTAAGACAAGTTTCAAGTAAGGCAAGTAAAAAAAACTAATGAAGAAATAATTGAAAGCGCACCACATTAATTAGCATTTTTAAATAGTGTTAGATAATTAATAACCTTTGGCTTTTGGTGTTCATGGAAGCTTGAGACCTATTGAAAAGAGAGTTTAGGACAATATCTAATAACCATACAAATTTAAAACTGAAGATTTAGGTTTAGTACTATACCACTTAATCATATTGCCCTCCCCTCCCCCCCCCCCATTTACAATAAATGTATTACTGGTTGTAAACATGGGTTGAGACTGTGCACTAGCCTAACCTTAATCCATTCAAAACAATGTCAGGGTTGCCACTCTTGCAGCCTATAACTGTTGTAGCCCCATTCAGAAACAGACACACCACTCCTGACAACATAGGGTCCTCATTTAGGTTCATCAGGTGAGGTTCTTTGTTCTTCCTTGCAATCTCTCTGTTCTCTTCTTTAGCAATGGCATCTGTTTCATTTCTAGCTGCTGAGAGCTGTTGAAGAATGATAAATCACAATTAAGTTAGCTAGCAGGTTTGTTAGATATTGAAGTATTTGTTAAATGACGCTTTGAATTACAGCAGGCAACATGTGTTCACAGAAGGCTGTCATCACAATGGTCAGAGTCTGAACCCTGTGTGCTTCCATACCCACGCTGTCCTGTAGGAGGTTTGGGCTGCGATGTAATGATCTTTACTTCTGAAGGAATCACAGAAATTTATAAAACAACTGATTGGATCATGAATAAGGAACAAGAATTGAATGAAATTGATTTAGACGACTAGGGAGATTGAGGGAATAATAGAAACTACTAATCGATGTAGGCTGTCCATCCTTATGTTCAGTAATTAGGGAATAATAGAAACAACTAATTGATCTAGGCTGTCCATCTTTATGTTCAGTCATTAGGGAATAATAGAAACTACTAATTGATGTAGGCTGTCCATCCTTATGTTCAGTCATTAGGAAATAATAGAAACTACTAATTGATGTAGGCTGTCCATCCTTATGTTCAGTCATTATATGTGTTTCAAATTTTCTAGCACATTATTGGTTGTGTTTTCTCTTTAATTATTTGTCTTCCATTGGAAGCAGAATGAACCATTTATAATAAAAAAAAAAAAAAGTAAAAAACCCGGATGGGTGCTTGGTCGTGCGATTTGCGTGCTGGACTGTCGTTCCGACTTATTGATGGTCCCAGGTTCAAACCCTGCCTGCTCCTATCCCTCATCGTCCTGCTGGAGGTTTGGACTAGGAAGTAAATGATCTTCAACTCTGAAGGAACATCAGAAAGATGGAAAACATTTTACACAAAATGAACCATTTATAATTTTAAAAAAGTAAAAAAAACTTTCATTATAAGGCAGATGATATAAAGGTCATCTGTTTCTGGAGTTGACAGTAATTAAGGGTGTCATATGGCCAGAACAACTACCAACTGCCTTTACTTTTCCCAACTAATTTCAGGTGGACTAGAAATCCCAAAATTCAAATCCCAGTCTTCACAGAAATTTAAACACGCGACACTTTGGTTCGGAAGCCAAATGCTTAACCACTCAGGCATCACACCCCATTTATACTACAGAGAACAATGTAGAATGAACAGGATGATTGGTTTGAGTTTTACTGTAACCATCCTTTCAGTGCTAATGAAAACACTTTCTACATACATTCTGTCCCAGTCTAGTCAAGTTGTAGTGAAACAGTTGCTTACAAATCCTTGTGTGTCTCATTGTGCAGCTGGTTGTGAAAGAAAGCTAGACCATGACAACAATGTGGACAGTACTATATACAGTTTAGTTGGCTATCGGTCTAACCTTAGTTTTCTACATAGTCTGAACCGATGGCAAAGACAAACAGACACAAACACTCTTTTGTTCCCCTGGCAATTAAATCCTTAAATAAGAACAATCTGATATAAACCTTGTCACATGTAAATTATGAGTGCGTCTGGTGTGAATGTACACTTTGGTTTCTTATAGTTATAATGTTTTTTGTTTGGTGTAATGCACAAATTGTAAGACAAATTTCCATATGGACAATAAAGATTATTATTATTATTATTATAATAAAAAATTTCAAAGATAATTTTTATATTTACTAGTCAGTGGTTAGTCTAAATATTTACTGCACATTGCTACAGTGTTAATAGATGCAAGATGGGGAACAAGAGCCTATAAAGCTATAACTTTGAACATTTCAATTAGCCAGGTTTTTGCTTCTGAGGTGTAAGCAGTCTTTAGCATACTATGCCAAGAAAAAGTATGTAATGTGCTGTAGTTGTTTTTTTTCCCGCTGTTCCACATTGCCATCCAGAATACTGGTTATGCTGTTTGTGGTATTAGGATCTGTCTAACATGAATTAATTTAGACATTCAAAGATTGACAGTTTTATAGGGGTGGACAGTGTCAACAGTGGGTTGGGCTGGTGTGTGGGATGTTAGGTGAAAATTTAAAGGTGTGTACCCTGTTTTAGGAATATTGTAGACTACTCTTTGCAGGGGAGGAAATTAATACTGTCCAGTTTGTTTGGCATGGTCATTTTTCTGTAAATTGATCTACCTGTGCTTCCTGATGCTTAATCGGTTGAGCTACTTTTCTTATGATTGCATGCTAACATTGATTTGAGAGTGTTGTAATTAACTGGTCTGTCCAGTTGTTCCATGGATCAACCTGCTTTTGATAATTTCAGCCTTTCTTTTCTCTAATGCCTATGAGCTTGTGGTGTGACAATTCAACATTATATGGTGGGTAATCTGGATTAAAATGAACACATAAAATTACCAACAAAGTGATTCACCTTTTCATCCCAAGTCCTCTCTGTCTCATTCAATAAATGTTGATTGGCTAATAATTGAGCTCTAATCTTCTCTTCCATGTCTTTTCGTAACAATTCAATTTCTGTAGAAACAATAATCAAGTGTTAGATTAAATGTGTCAGTATTTCCAACAAATAGGCTTTGTGTTTCTCAAACTTTTTCTAGTGATGCCCCCCACTCCTTAATAAAAAATACATTTACAGCTTCTTAATAAGCTAGGGGGGTCTATGCAAGAGAATGTCTGAATGTAAACTCTACTCTGTCTATGACAAATTTGTACTTTTTTTTGTAAGAGATTGGTTTTAATATTTTGTTTTTGTTTTTACAATAAAAAAAAAATAAAATGATTTCATACTAATTACTCCATGTGCTAGGACAAAGTCATGCAAGTACTCCTTCTTCCTTAGTGCCATTAGAGCATGGGTTGCCTGAATCAGCCAGGAAAACCAAAGACTTAACAGAGTTTAAGTCTCTAATTAACAAGCACAACTAGATTAGCCCAAGGATACAAGTGGGCAGTAGTTATCTTTTGTTTTGAAGAAAAGTCTGTAAATTTCTTTCACCTGTTTTGGATGTTCCTTCAGACTTGAAGATTATTACATCCAAGCCCAAACCTACAGCAGGACAACGGGTAATGGCAACAGCCATTATTCAAACCTGGTACCATCTTCTTCTTCTTCGTTCTCATTGTTATGTTGGAGTGTTCAGATGACTAGACCAATACACAAGATGAACTGCGCAGTGGTTTCCAAATCAGGAAGCTCTCCATACAGTTTTCTTTCTATTGGGGTGTTTTGGGGCCAGTGTCTTGTATGGGCCTCTTGGTAAAGAGAGCAGTTTTGGAGGACGTGGTCGGCATTCTCTGGTGATACTCCACATTGGCAGATTTCACTGGTTCTGGTACCATCAAAAAGTGCATATCATGCAACCAGGCAAACAGACAAGATAAGATAAAATCAAGCAGGCTATACACTGAAACACCATAAATCAAGACACGCTAAACATATTTGCCCCTTACCTTCAGGACTCATTGATCCTTTTTGTTCTATGTTCACAGATCCACCAGATTCCAAAGCTTTCTTCAGTCTATCATTCTCTTCCTGAAATGAAAAGTATTAACTGCTGCAAGTTAAATATATATATATATATATATACATAGAACACATACACATATATAATATATTATAACCAGAAAACAAGTTATTTATATATTAATGAACATCAAATTAAAATAAATTTCCACCTTCAGCTCTCTGATCATCTTGTCCATTGGGTTTTCATTGATTACAGCTTGGTTTTTTATTTTCTTGGCTCTATCTGCATATCTCAATGTTGACAAAGTTTCATCATAATTAATATCTGCTGGTGACAGAGCTGCTATCATCACAGTTTTGCTGTGAATTCAAATAAAATTGTAACCCTTTTAAGTAACTCTCTTAGTGGTGAAGTATATCTGTAACTGTCAATATGTCACTAAATAATTTGCAACCCTATTCTTTAAGTACAAACAAACGTAGAAAACTATTTTTAAATACAGCTTGCGTACTTGCCTATTGCCACCGAGAGCATTTTGTAATAATTTTGTTAGAATTGATTCTCTATATGGAACAACAACTTTTTTTTTCTCAGAGGCATCAGCAAGGGCCTTTAAAAATAGGAAAACAAATATTATCATATTGACATAAATAAAAAAATTGCTCTATTTTTACTATGTTTTTTTTTATGCACCATTTCAATATAGATTTATATATCTTTTAAGTATTACTAAATCTTCAGTGAATCTTGACTGGTGAATAAAAATAAAGAAAACTAAGACAGCTTTACATCTTCCTATATGGCTAAGTATATGAAAATAAGCACTTTTTTAAATTCTTAAATTCGTCGGCATTTCTAAAAAAAAATAATTTTTTTAAAAATTCCTTACAGAAATGACATTGCCAAGGGCAGATAAGGATCTATTGATATTAGCTCCTTCTTTCAGCCTGTCCCCTGTAGCCCCAGTGGAATCAGCTCTCTCTGATCCTGCCAAATCAACCAAATTCATGGTACTGCTCTTTTTCGTTTCTTCCCCATTTTCATTGATGAAGATTTGGTCAAAAACTATGGTAACAACAGTGTGGGCTCGACTGCTTGTAGCATTCATGTTTGTAGAAGCCACAGTTCTGTTGGATGTTCCTGTTGCAATGAAAATTTAAGATCTGATTAAAATGACTTATAACAATGTTCCACTAATTATTTTTATCACACCAATATTATTTTTTTTTCCTATTTTTAAAAGATTAACATGTAAAATAATTAAAAAAAAAAAAAAAGTACCTTGTTCCATTCTCATTTCTATTTCAGCATAGCTACCAACAGGTACTTTTTTCAAGTCCTGTACATAAAACATGCCCAGTTTAGGATTCTGTCGAACTTGCAGTCCTCCTTTAGGATTATCTTTAGCAAGTAAGTCCCGAACTTGTTCATTGTAAATTTCTAGCATAGAAAAGGTTATCTCAAATCTCTGGTGGGAAAAAAAAAAGTTTAACTAAATACAGTAGACTGTTGATAGTCCAACACTAATAATCCGACACACTCCGTAACGATGCACAGACATACATTCAAGTAATTAATGTAAACACTAATACTTATATTTTTAGATTGTAGGTAAACTGAAAAGATGAAAGATAAATAATTTATGGCAAATATTGCTTTAATTAGTTATTAAGCAAAATTTTTTTTTTAATTTTCATCTGCATTTGGATCTAATAAACAGACTTAAAAATTTAAAAAAAGTATATTGATTATCTTGAGTTGAGATAGTATGTTATACCTTATTTGTATCCTTGTTTTCTGAAATAGTTTTGAATAATTCATCGCAAGTAATTGGCACAATACCCCTGTAATGGAATATTCATCAAAATAACATTTAGAATCAAAATTCAGTTAATTACTTTTATGTTACAATGTTTTAAATATTCAAATTTTGTCAATATTATGACTCCATTAGTCCATTATATATTTTTTACACTATTTTCTCTTATAAGGTTTTAGTAAGAGATATAATAATAATATACTTAATAGTATACAAATAACATATAAGTATAAAGTATCAAAATCCTGTATGCTTGACTAACCATCAGTTAACTGAGCTAGCTAAGTGTTAATAATTAAAGTTAACAGAAAATTATTAGATCTAGATCTTTAGATTGGGGCTTCTTTCAGAAATGGCTCTTTACTTAGCCTTAACATAACACTAGCTGAACTTACTTGTTCGGTCCATAGCCAACCATTGAATAAGATTTTCCAGATCCTGTCTGTCCATAAGCAAACAAAGAGCAGTTGTACCCTAAATGTTAGCAAATTAAATTAGATTTATAGAATCTATGCTTTCCAATAATGAATTTATTTTTTAGCTGAAAGTGAAAATGTAATTGATTCTGTATCTTAATCGAATTTAAAGTCTATGTTACATTCTTAAAAGGATTAAATGTGACACATCGCCAAGGTGGAAACAGTCAATTAGTATTAGGCCAAAAGGGAAGCTAAATAGAACCCTTGTGTCTGAAGGTAAAGTCCATTACAGTGGAAGAGAGCCCCAAACGCAACAGCCATGTCTAGCCATATCAAGCGTGATATTCGATTGCAGTCGGCCTTGCCTCAATGAGCCGTTTTATGGCGAACACCCCACAAGCCTGAATACAAGGAAGGAATTTAAGAGTATACCACCCTATGCCCTTACTGCCTTAGAATGGCCTTCGGTCTCGCCTCGAGTGTTTTAAGCAAGTGTCTACTCTTGTCTTAAGTTTCTTGGAATACAAAAGATGTTACAAATTACATCTGCTTGGAACTCTCCCTGACATAACAATAGTTTAGGAAAAAAAAGGGGGGGGGGCTACCATGGGCATAAAGCTCCAAGAGTCTTCAGTGTATGACAATAACAATCATTTTACAAAGATCTTTCTTGGTGGAAATACAAATATAAATCACGATCTCTATACCGAGAGAATTGTATCTTACTATCAGAAGAGCTCTGATTTTAAGGTACACATTTTTTCGGTACAAGGTTACAAAAAAAAAAAAAAAAAAAAAAACATCAACAAAGAATGTCTCTGTCATGGGTTCTTGATAGTTCTTGGTATGTGAAGAATTCAAATCTACATTCACGGAGAGGGAGTCATTAAGGCAAGTCAGATAAAACGCTTCAAATTATAAATCTGCAAGCAATGTATGCATACAGAGAGTCAGTTGTTGGATATTCCGACCTTCCATGCAAAGTTTCATTTTGTATAAAGAAATACATAACGCCATCGTCTTCAATACAATGAAAGATTAGCAGTATTTTAATGATCCTATTGAAGAAAATTATTTGTAAAGATTCAGCCCCTTTTTAAAGAGAGAGATAGGGAGGGGGGTATCAGAGACCAACAAGGCCATAGGAGGACAAAAAAAAAAAAAAGAATGCAAAGCTTTATAAAGCAAGTTGCACACACAAAAAGAAAACTTTAAAATTGAAAGTAAAGTAATTTCCTCTTTCAGACCTTGCGATCTATAGGGCAGATGGAGTAAAGGTCGTTTCTGTGGCCCACGGTTAACGAAGGTGTCATGCGGCCAGCACAATGACCAACCGCCTTTACTTTTAGTCTTACAATTTATTTGATGTAACATGTCAGTAAATCGAAAGCTGTAAAACTAATACATTTATGCTCAATATGGCCGACAGACCTATATAGGTCTATATCTGTGGTAGGGCCTATATTTCTCAGAGGAAGCAACCTTTTGCAGTAGTTCATCATTCATGCAATATTGGGCCAACACGTGGAGCGGCAGATTGTACTTTGTGAGGCTTTTTATCTTATCTTATAAATACAGAAGTTACTTTAAAAAAAAGATGATGAAGTCCGAGTCCTACGCGTCATGCATCTAGTCATGCATGTTAACCAATGACTTAAATTCTGCCAAGTCACTGGTTTTCCTCTCTAACTCAGGTAACCCATTCCATGCTCTACGGGCTAGGGAAGAAGGAGGGACACATATTTGAGACCTAAAGTAAAGCCCTTACCGAAGACAGGGGCAGACTAAGAAAATAAAACTTAAATAGACCCCGAGTGGACAGCGGCTTTATCTGCATCAGATATGGCAAAATGTGCAGAACGCAATTGGGTTTGCTTGGTCATGAGAAATGCTGCACTCTAAATGTTTGAAATTGAAGACATTGCATTAGGCTTATTGCTTGTGAGAAGAATAACTATCACAAAGTTAATGGTGAGTCTATTACTTTCGTTCACTATGCCGTGACTGTGAATTGTTGTGGGCTAATATTATCTGACTTCACTTCTAACTCAATCATTACTCCGCATTAGCCACAGAACATTACAAGTTAGAAATATACTTGATAACAACTTTCACTGTTATAAAATGACACCTTTATTTATCACTGGGAAGTCCGTCTAGTCTTCATAAGCGTCGCTATTTCTAACTAACATCCAAAACAAACTACTTCTATGCTATCGCCATGTTGCTCTTCTGTTCGTCTAGTCTACTACGTCATTCGTTTGTCTTACTACGTCACTACTGTTACCGTCGCTAAAAACAATACACAATATATTTGTCTAACAAAACTAACATACTCTTTAAACTAGTACATAACAGAATCGATGCGCATTTTTTAAAGAAGAATTCATAGATCGCGTAAAGTTTCGGTAACATGCTTTTGACGCTTCATGTGAACAGCCTTACCAGACGAACATTATTAAGAACAGTACTCCGTTCCGCTAGGTACTGCATGACAGTGTGTCGTGTTATGAACTTGACTTAATAAGTTCAAGGCTAATACAAGCTCAAAGAAACTAACACACACATATACACATAGTAAATATCAGTGTCTTTATGAAGTCTGTGACTTTATTTTACCATTAAGTAAAGATGAAGACAGCAAGGCCCAGAGGTGGCCTGAATACAGTGGCGTATCTAGGAATTTGCCATCATTTGAGGGCCCGTGGGGCTTGGCCTCTTTATGGGCACTTGAATTTTGACATTCGACATCATGACATAGATAAATGGCGTAATATTTAATGTAAAAAAAAATTGAATACTCATTTGGAGACCGGGGGGAATTTTCAAATTCTCCCCCCCCCCAACCATAGCTACGCCACTGATTTTGTAACAGACATTGGATCATCTTTCTATTTTATTCAGCATACACACACCGTGGCGGTTAAATCAATCAACATGGCAATTGAATTAGGATTTCGGCCTGACCTTCAAATGCATTGTCCAGGACTCCCTGACCAAGGTCCTCAAAGACTTTCCTTTGGGTAGCGTACTGATTTCCTGGCTTGGCTTCCATGATGCCATCTTCCCTTGTTATGTAGCCGTCATGTGACCTGGGTTAAATAATAAAAATAATAATAATAATAATAAACTTATGTTGTGTTTTTTTTTTTCAAGTTTTTAGGTTTTCTATCTTAATTGAATTTGAATTGTACTTGCAAATTCATCAAACCTATCCCATGATAATAGGGCCTATTTCGTTCAACCTGTCACTCAGAACTCTTTTGGGATCTGTGATTTTTTTAGCGGTCCCGAAAGGGGTTTACTTAGCATACTTAATATTAGTTTTGTGTGGGTCTGTCTGTCCGTCCGCCCGTCTTTTAAGATCACAGAAATTAGAACAGATATTGAAAATCCATCATAATATTTTAGACCTTTCAAAGTTAGTATGTAACGGCAACTTTTTTTTCGAAAGCGAATCATTTAATTTGTAAAATTAAATATGCATGCAGTTTTAACAACTATTCACTATTTAAAAAAATCAGGGGAGACTATTTTACTGAAGGAGACAATCGTTCTGGATATTATTAAATATTTATGCAAACTTTTTTTTTCTTTAAAAATGTTTTTAAAATATTTTTATTACTAATTAAGTGAGTTCTGTTATATAGCCTAAGCTACTTAAAATTTAAATAAAATTTTTCCTTTTGTTTTTAAAGTGAAAGAATGTATTTATATGTACTCAAGTAAAAAAAAAACAACATTATTTAATAAGCAGTGTTTAACACCAAGCACCTAATACGGTACTAGTGCAGTTCGATTGGAGATTTAACCAAAAGGAATAATTTCCTTCTTCAATCCTTGAATATGATATTGGCCCTATAGAAGACGATCAATTAGACAGTCATTCAATAACATTAGATATAAGCCAGGTTCATAATGAACCATATCTTCTCAATCATCAGTTCATTGATACACTAGTATCTCCGTATTATGTGGACTTGTTGATAGTTTTTTTTTATTACATAGCCTCCGGCCTCGCATGTGATGCGGGAACCCACTGCATTGTCTCAAGGGACCGTGACCCATCAACAAACGTATGTGATTAAATTATCATCTAGTTGATTGGGGACATTCAGACAGAAGTGTTGGTGAAGCGCTAATCCTTCATCCTGGCCACGGGACAAAAGCCTTTTCCAGGTCAAGGGGATTTATCTCGAACCTTTTTGGACATTTCGAAGAGGTACTCTCCCCCCACCCACCTACTTAGGCCTACATCCCTCAACAAAGAAAACATGTTCAACTTACCAATAGGAGTAGTCAAATGAAAACTGAAAACAAAATATTATCAACATTAAAACCATAGATATGAATACAATTAAAACATAAAAGGGCGCTTAGCTCTTTAAAATACACTTACAGCGGTTATCAACCTTTTAGGCTCGGCGACCCCTTTTTATAATCCCCCACTGTGCTGCGACCCCCCCCCCCCACACACACACATACAGCAATAGAAGAATATGCAATATACAATCCATATTTTCGATGGTCTTAGGCGACCCCTGGCAAATCGTCAATCGACCCCCCAAGGGGTCGCGACCCACAGGTTGAGAACCCCTACACTAAGATAACAAATTTTAGTTTAAAAAAACACAACGAACAATAAAGGGAACAAATGAAGACTGTGTCCATCGTATTAAACGCATAGGGCTTTGAGGGCTGGGGCTAGGCATATAAGCTGCATTATGTTTTTTTAAGGTTTATATGTAGGCCTATGTGTATGACATACGAGGAAAGGGCAATCAGGAACGTCCTCGTATTGCTTGGCGCCACAGCTTCATGGAGGACATCAAGCAGTGGACCGAGACCAATCAGTATAGAAGGCCTAAACACTGACTTAACGTCACAACTTGTGGGCACGTTACTGGTGTGTCTAAGCTGGCAACAGGTTGTGACGTTGTCTATGGAGATAACTTTCCGTCCAATGCTTGGAACGGTGCGGGAGAACTTAATTAAATTTAAGTTAGTCTTCTTCAATCTAAGTAAGTCTACGTCAATCTAAGGGTAAGTCTAAGTAAGTCTACGTCAATCTAAGGGTAAGTCTAAGTAAGTCTACGTCAATCTAAGGGTAAGTCTAAGTAAGTCTACGTCAATCTAAGTAAGTCTACGTCAATCTAAGTAAGTCTAAGTAAGTCTACGTCAATCTAAGTAAGTCTAAGTAAGTCTACGTCAATCTAAGTAAGTCTAAGTAAGTCTACGTCAATCTAAGTAAGTCTAAGTAAGTCTACGTCAATCTAAGGGTAAGTCTAAGTAAGTCTACGTCAATCTAAGTAAGTCTACGTCAATCTAAGTAAGTCTAAGTAAGTCTACGTCAATCTAAGTAAGTCTAAGTAAGTCTACGTCAATCTAAGTAAGTCTAAGTAAGTCTACGTCAATCTAAGGGTAAGTCTAAGTAAGTCTACGTCAATCTAAGTAAGTCTAAGTAAGTCTACGTCAATCTAAGTAAGTCTAAGTAAGTCTACGTCAATCTAAGTAAGTCTAAGTAAGTCTACGTCAATCTAAGTAAGTCTAAGTAAGTCTACGTCAATCTAAGTAAGTCTAAGTAAGTCTACGTCAATCTAAGGGTAAGTCTAAGTAAGTCTACGTCAATCTAAGTAAGTCTAAGTAAGTCTACGTCAATCTAAGTAAGTCTACGTCAATCTAAGTAAGTCTAAGTAAGTCTACGTCAATCTAAGTAAGTCTAAGTAAGTCTACGTCAATCTAAGTAAGTCTAAGTAAGTCTACGTCAATCTAAGTAAGTCTAAGTAAGTCTACGTCAATCTAAGTAAGTCTAAGTAAGTCTACGTCAATCTAAGTAAGTCTACGTCAATCTAAGTAAGTCTAAGTAAGTCTACGTCAATCTAAGGGTAAGTCTAAGTAAGTATGTGCATGTAATATGTATATTTTATTTTGAAAGATAACACACCATGATCTCGGAACACCAGAAGTATCTATTTAGGCCTAATCCTTTAAAATCTAGTTTTAAATACTGAAAGTGCATTTACAAACAGTTTGTGTAGGCTATATAATTTTTTTAAAAATTTACTAGACAAAAGTTGCTGTTGCAACAATTTTGAGTTTAAAACTTGCGTGTTTCAAATGTTGTAACTTTTTAAATGAGACAGACATGCAGACAGGACAAAACCTATAGCAGCTTTTCGCCGCGGAAGACGCTAAAAGAATACAACTTTCAAAATTTCGTGGAGGACTCTGGTTTGTATCTCACTGCGTGTGTCACTGATTGCACTAAATGCAGTCTAGTATTTACTTTTACACCCAGTCATATCGTATGCAGACATTAAAAACAAGTTAACTGACCTTTTTTGGTTCTTCTCCTGTTAAAAAAAATGGAATGGATATAAAGATAAATAGTAAATACAAATTACAGACGTTAAGGTGATTAGGATTATATAAGATTTCGTTTAAATTATAATCATATTTTTAAAGCACATACATTTGTGTCTGCATTTCTTTACAAATACAAGATAATAATAATAATGTATTAAAAGAGTAATGATTTTAAATATGTCTAATAAAAAGACCTAGGCTATTATAAATAGTTTTTTAAAATAAAAATATGCATTGTTCTTCGAAATTTATTGGTTACATAGATTTGTTTTTCAATAAAATGCCTGTTTCGGATTTTCGACCTGTATGGCGACATTTATGCACTACGCAAGACAGCAGGGTTTCTGTCCAAGGTTTCTGTCAGAGAGTATTTGAGCCTCTCAAGCCCTCACTCAAATGGAGTTTGATGATGATGATGATGTTTTACACGTTTAGGGATGTTCCTAGTCCAAACCTCCCGCAGGACGACGGGGGCGGCAGCGGGCAGGGTATGAAGCCTGGACCATCGAGACTACCGAGCAACAGCCCAGCGCACGACCAGACAACCATAGTATGTTTATGTGTATCATCATCATCAAACTCTACGTGAGAGAGAGAGAGAGAGAGAAAGAGAGAGATAGAAAAAGAGAGACAGACAGAGAGAGACACACACAGAAAGAGACAGAGAGAGAGACAGAAAGACACACAGAGACAGAGAGAGAGAGAGACAGAGAGAGACAGAGAGAGAGACAGAGAGAGAGACAGAGAGACAGAGAGAGAGACAGAGAGAGAGACAGAGAGAGACAGATAGAGAGACAGAGAGAGAGAGAGACAAAGAGAGAGACAGGGAGAGAGAGACAGAGAGAGAGAGACAGAGAGAGAGAGACAGAGAGAGAGAGACAGAGAGAGAGACAGAGAGAGACAGAGAGAGAGACAGAGAGAGAGACAGAGAGACAGAGAGAGAGACAGAGAGAGAGACAGAGAGAGACAGAGAGAGAGACAGAGAGAGACAGGGAGAGAGAGACAGAGAGAGAGAGAGAGACAGAGAGAGAGAGAGACAGAGAGAGAGACAGAGAGAGAGACAGAGAGAGACAGAGAGAGAGACAGAGAGAGAGACAGAGAGACAGAGAGAGAGACAGAGAGAGAGACAGAGAGAGACAGAGAGAGAGACAGAGAGAGAGAGAGACAAAGAGAGAGACAGGGAGAGAGAGACAGAGAGAGAGAGAGACAGAGAGAGAGATAGAGATAGAGAGAGAGAGAGAGAGCATAAGAGTCTCAGATCATGTCTTCCAAAAGCCCTGGACAAAACCCCAGCGGATGTTCACAATATACGTATGTCATCACGTGACTTCCCAGACTTGTCACAACGGAATCAAATAAGTTTGGGAAATACAAGACTCTGTCTCGTCATCCTCTTCAAAGTTTGGCCTGAACCGTGAAAAGTACGAGCAAACGGGACAATGTTCCTTCATGCACTGTGCTGTAATAACTAGCTCACACCACGGTCTCATTTTCTACCAGATTCGGAGGAATTTTAAGACTTGGGTGTCCTAGCACTCAAAACCTTTTTAGCGGCCCCCCGAAAGGGAAAAAGACGCTGTTAGTTTTGTGTGGCATGTCTGTCCGTCTGTCCCGTTTAGATCACAGAAACTAGAGGAGAAAATGAAAATCGGACATCATGATATTTTCGATCATTCAAAGTTCTGATGCAACGTCGGCTTTTCTCTTTTTCGAAAGTGAACCATCTAATTTTTAAAATTATCTTTGCAAGCAGATTTTTCAAAAAAATTTACACCACTTTTAAATGAATAACTTCAGGGGAATTGTGTCTTTTAAAAAGGTCACAGACTTCTTCAGTACTACATCAAGCTTCATTCATAGTTCATAGATTCACGCATTGGTACAAAAAATTTGCATTTAAGGTCACAATGGTCTAAGTGTCAATGGATCATTATAAATAAAATAGATTTTCCATTTATTTTCATCTACAGCTTAAAATTAACCCGATATCGTATAAATTACAGACGTTACTTCAAAAAAGAACATTACGTCCTAATCGTATCTATATAGGCTAGTGGGGAAATATGCAGGTCGCAACTAGGTTTGCGTAGTCATATGAAAGATTGAACTCATCCGTAATGTTCGGAATCGAAGACATTGCCATTATTATTATTATCAATCTAGTCATGTATTTTAATTAGAGGCTTAAACTCTGCTATGTTTGTAGGTTTTTCTGGCTAAGCGGAGAGGAGCAAACTCAAGACATGCTGTTATCACAAGGCCTGACGGTGAATTATGGAATGCGTAAGGCATGCCACGCAGACAACACGTAATATCAGGTAACACATGTCACAGTCAAAATAGAAAAGCTATTGAACCTTATTGTAATCTAGTGAATTTGATGAATACAGAGTCGTGTGAAAATGTAAATAATGAACCTGAGTTAGGTATGACCGGAAGTTGTATGACCGGAAGTAATGTCGTAGGAGAGATCGAGAGTTTTAGTTAGTTACAAGATAAACAGTCTACAGTAGTTAGTATAGTTCAGGGGCGGACTGGCTATATGGGCAAACGGGCAAATGCCCGGTGGGCCGGTGCCAAATGGGCCGGTCTGGTCGCGACCAAAGAAAAAAAAAACTCAATGCAGACAACTTAAAAACAAAAGTGACAGCAGCAAGACACAAAGGCCTGAACAAGTTTTCTTGGTTTTTTTTTTTTTTTGTAAATTATTGTTACAATTAATTTTGTTTGAAATTTTAAGAATTACACTATACACTGTACGTATTATCATTTGTAAAACGTTAGACCGTACTTTCTGCTATGCATGAGCGGCATGGCCTTCAACACTACTTTGATGTCTTCAAGACTGTGTTTGGCCTGATCGTTTTGCTGGTCGGCATGGGCCTTTGATGGCACTGCCATTTTTGTTTTGCTCCTTCCCTCACCCGTCTTTTGGTGGTTCCAATGAAAGTTAACGAAAAAGAGGGATGGGAGAGGTTAATTAAGAAAACATTGATATAATGCTGCAAAAGGGAGACAATTAGCTCTTTAACAAAACGTTTATAGAAGTTAACTTTTAACACATACACACAGCCGCGAAATTGCATACCACCCAACTTATTCACAGCTCAATATGGGTATAAAGCTCTACTTTCTGCGATTTGAAAAGAAAAAGTAAGTTTCTTGTTGTTTATTTGCAATAACATAGATCTAAAAATACTACACTTAAGCCACTTAAGGCTTACAAAAAAAATTATTTAATTAAAACATAAATCTAAATTTATAAATGATATCGCGAATATTATATTATGATTAATGAGAAACTTATGCTTATGCTTAGTATGACGTCATTAATAATGAAAATTATTACAATAATTAAAATAATTTATATTTATATAGCGCTGTCACATACGATATTTAATGAAAGGAGATTTAGAATCATTTATATTTTAAATAATATATTCATATACAATTGAGAATGTACTAGGAGGAAGCAAGAGCTTTTCACATTTAGAAGTGCCTCTCTAACCGTTCTGCTTTCTCTTATCTTGTAAAAGAATATCTATCTATCTATCTATCTATCTAATATATATATATATATATATATATATATATATAGTTTCTTCCATCGTGGTTCGATGATGACCACTTTGTCATCCAGGGGGCTGAGAGCTTTACACTGGGGGTTTTATGTCTCCTCGTGTGGCTGGTGAGACCTATGTGAGCCCGGAATGTTAGGCCGCACACTAGGCAGGTTATTCCAGCTGGAGCTAGTGTCGTGGGCCTTGCTTTTCTTTTCTGGCGTTTTGCGTTTTTCTTCTGCCAGCATTGTTCTCTTTTCCTCAGCAACATGTGCGCCGGTTTTCACAGCGCGACGTCATGATGCTCTGTCATGTGCCTCTGTCTCCCAGGGTGTCCCTGAAGCGATTTGTTTGACCACCTTGCGAGCGCTTTCCTTCGCTTAGTTGGCCATACAATAGTCGTTTAGGGATGCGGTGGTCTTTCATTCTGCATACGTGTCCTGCCCATCGCAGCTGGGACTGCATCAGGATTGTGTGGATGCTTTGCAGACCCGCTCTTTGAAGGACTTGAGTATCTGGTATTTTGTCTTGCCATTTGACATTCAGTATTTTTCAGACATGTCATGTGGAAGTGATTCAGTTTCTTTGCATGTTAACTGTACACTATCCATGTTTCTGGGGCGTAAAGCAATGTAGGGAGGATGACGGCTCGATAGACCCCTGGTTTTGTATTTGTGGTGATACCACTTTAAAGGAATGGGTTGCCTGAGTCAGCCTTGAAAACCAATGATTTAGCATATTTTAAGTCACAGATCAACATGCATGACTAGATTGACACGTGAAATGCGTAGGACCTAATTATTTTATTTTTTTGAAGAAACGTCTGTAATCTATAAGTAATACCAAAAAGTTTGAAACTCATTAAGGCTGCTAATGTAGTGTTTATAGTTTTCAGACTACATACATGTATAAATAGAATACATTATATAAGCCTACGAAAGCATACATTCAGTTTTCGATGCGTTATCAAACTTTATATGTTTTGAATAGAATTAGGCTTACACCTATGATAAAACACATGGGCGTAGACGAGAGGGGAGGAGCTCAAACCATCACTGGCCTCAGATCTCATTGTCTGAAAGGGAAACTTTACTTACTTCCTGAGTGCAACCAACTTAAGCAAACTACAGTCACCAAATTTCATGAACGTAGCCAAAAGGGGGTTTGTGGTTTCCCTTCCCCCACCCCTTCCAATACAAAACTAAAAGCATTTTACCATTTTCTACCAGTCGCTGAACTCCAGTGAATAGAAGATTTAGTTTTTGATCTTTTTAGCGGAAGAGTAGCAGGCTAATTGCACTGTAGATACCTTAAAATAAGCATTTTTTAAAGCTTAAAATAACGGAAATAATGCTTGCCCACTGGTGGAGCTTACAGCGCTCCCCCAGACTCCCTAGCTGTCCTTGGCGGTGTGTACTGCCTTTCACTAATTATAGGAAGAGAGTATTCTAGGGTAGAAAAAACGTTTAAAATAATGAAAGATAAGAATGTAATGAAGATTAATTACATATACACAAACTAATATATATATATATATATATATATATATATATATATATATATTGCGTAGGTGGTTTAAAATACTCCCCCTACACCGAAAATATATGACATGCCATTTGTGGGCCGGTTTATAAGGTAATGCCCGGGCCGATTTTGATACCCAGTCCGCCCCTGGTATAGTTCCATGGTTGGAGTTAAAGTTTGCTAGCTGAAATAGTAAGTTTGGTTATAGGCCTATTAGTTGAAGTTGTGAGCAGAAGAAACAAGTTTTAGTTGAATTTATTAGTTTTATGTGAACTCAATTAGTAGACTTAGTGTGATGTGAAAGTATTTTACATGAAGCAATAAGTTATTATGTTCATCGAATAATCATCATAAGAATTGGATTAATATCAAGTAAATAAACCTTATAGTGTATACGCTCTACATGCAGTCTTCTTTATTTAGAGTTCACAAGTAGCCTACTTCCTGTACTTCCTGTAATTGTTGTCAGTACTGTAATGCTGCTTATGAATGACAAGCCTAGGAGAAATATGCCTACAAGCATCCTACACAATTCAATGCAGTGATATTCGTGAATTATATCAACATACCATTAGGGTAACACACAACACCTTTTTAAAAATGACATGAGGCTAAACATGGCATGAGAGTAGCACATGACAAACTATTAACGCATGACATGAGAGTAACACATGACAAACTATTAACGCATAACATGAGAGTAACAAATGACAAACTATTAACACGTGAAATGAGAGTAGCACATGACAAACTATTAACACGTGACATGAGAGTAACACATGACAAACTATTAACGCATTACATGAGAGTAACACATGACAAACTATTAACGCATGACATGAGAGTAACACATGACAAACTATTAACGCATGACATGAGAGTAACACATGACAAACTATTAACATATGACATGAGAGTAACAGATGACAAACTATTAACGCATGGCATGAGAGTAACACATGACAAACTATTAGCACAAGGACAGGAGAGTAGCACATGACAAACTATTAACACATGACATGAGAGTAACAAATGACAAACTATTAACACATGACATGAGAGTAACAAATGACAATCTATTAACGCATGACATGAGAGTAACACATGACAAACTATTAACACATGACATGAGAGTAACAAATGACAAACTATTAACGCATGACATGAGAGTATCACATGACAAACTATTAACGCATGGCATGAGAGTAGCACATGACAAACTATTAACAGATGACATGAGAGTAACAAATGACAAACTATTAACACATGACATGAGAGTAACAAATGACAAACTATTAACACATGACATGAGAGTAACAAATGACAAACTATTAACGCATGACATGAGAGTATCACATGACAAACTATTAACACAAAGACATGAGAGTAACAAATGACAAACTATTAACACATGACATGAGAGTAACAAATGACAAACTATTAACGCATGACATGAGAGTATCACATGACAAACTATTAACGCATGGCATGAGAGTAACACATGACAAACTATTAGCACAAGGACAGGAGAGTAGCACATGACAAACTATTAACACAAAGACATGAGAGTAACACATGACAAACTATTAACACGTGACATGAGAGTAGCACATGACAAACTAATAACACGTGACATGAGAGTAGCACATGACAAACTATTAACACAAGGACATGAGAGTAGCACATGACAAACTATTAACACGTGACATGAGAGTAACACATGACAAACTATTAACGCATGACATGAGAGTAACACATGACAAACTATTAACGCATAACATGAGAGTAACACATGACAAACTATTAACGCATGACATGAGAGTAACACATGACAAACTATTAACATATGACATGAGAGTAACAGATGACAAACTATTAACGCATGGCATGAGAGTAACACATGACAAACTATTAGCACAAGGACAGGAGAGTAGCACATGACAAACTATTAACACATGACATGAGAGTAACAAATGACAAACTATTAACACATGACATGAGATTAACAAATGACAATGTATTAACGCATGACATGAGAGTAACACATGACAAACTATTAACACATGACATGAGAGTAACAAATGACAAACTATTAACGCATGACATGAGAGTATCACATGACAAACTATTAACGCATGGCATGAGAGTAACACATGACAAACTATTAGCACAAGGACAGGAGAGTAGCACATGACAACTTATTAACACATGACATGAGAGTAACAAATGACAAACTATTAACACATGACATGAGAGTAACAAATGACAATCTATTAACGCGTGACATGAGAGTAACACATGACAAACTTTTAACACATGACATGAGAGTAACAAATGACAAACTATTAACGCATGACATGAGAGTATCACATGACAAACTATTAAC
The DNA here is from genome assembly GCF_947242115.1 of Biomphalaria glabrata. NCBI lineage: Eukaryota > Metazoa > Mollusca > Gastropoda > Planorbidae > Biomphalaria > Biomphalaria glabrata. The sequence continues at coordinate 44,389,478 of NC_074717.1, forward strand.
ACAAAGACATGAGAGTAACACATGACAAACTATTAACACATGACATGAGAGTAACACATGACAAACTATTAACACAAAGACATGAGAGTAACACATGACAAACTATTAACACATGACATGAGAGTAACAAATGACAAACTATTAACACATGACATGAGAGTAACAAATGACAAACTATTAACGCATGACATGAGAGTATCACATGACAAACTATTAACGCATGGCATGAGAGTAACACATGACAAACTATTAGCACAAGGACAGGGGAGTAGCACATGACAAACTATTAACACATGGCATGAGAGTAACAAATGACAAACTATTAACACATGACATTGAGAGTAACACATGACATGAGAGTAACACATGACAAACTATTAACACATGACATGAGAGTAACACATGACAAACTATTAACGCATGACATGAGAGTAACACATGACAAACTATTAACACATGACATTGAGAGTAACACATGACATGAGAGTAACACATGACAAACTATTAACACACGACATGAGAGTAACACATGACAAACTATTAACACATGACATGAGAGTAACACATGACAAACTATTAACACATGACATTGAGAGTAACACATGACATGAGAGTAACGGATGACTGAGATGACAAACTATTAACACAAGGACAAGAGAGTAACACATGACAAACTATTAACACATGACATGAGAGTAACACATGACAAATTATTAACACATGACATTGAGAGTAACACATGACATGAGAGTAACAGATGACAAACTATTAACACATGACAAACTATTAACACATGACATTGAGAGTAACACATGACATGAGAGTAACAAATGACAAACTATTAACACATGACATGAGAGTAACACATGACAAACTATTAACACAAGGACATGAGAGTAACACATGACAAACTATTAACACAAGGACATGAGAGTAACACATGACATGAGAGTAACACATGAAAAAATATTAACACAAGGACATGAGAGTAACACATGACAAACTATTAACACATGACATGAGAGTAACACATGACAAACTATGATAAGCCACTGTAAGCCTACTTCGGTTCTGGTGCCAACTTTTCGACAAAATATTATTTTTACAGGGAAGATGCTATAACCGGCCCTAATTCTCAACAGTGTAAACATGATATAATAAGAGGCCACTCTTATTTTTAACCCTGTTAACGTCACTAGCTTTGATTAATCTTTTAAATATCCAATCCACGTTTTATTTCAGGCAAAGCAAAGAGAAAGCCGGATCACACGATGGAGTTGGTCACACAAGGCTTGGGTCGAATTACAATATAGTACAGCTGCCAATCGATACGATCGACTATTGATCCCTTCAGAAAAAAAAATGTGTTGATGCGTTGCCAGGGGCCTGTTCGTGACATCGAAGAACGTGATCAAAATAAATGGACACATCTCTAGGTCTATTATTTATTGAGCATTCTTTGTTCTCGCACGCGGAATGATTTCTCATCTTTTATTGACTGGACTTAGAGACAAACAGAGCAGACACACCCTGATAAATGGCATAAACTGCTCTCACACTCGACATATGCACGCACTTTCTTGGAGCGCTAGTGAACAGGCTCAAGTTTTTAGATTTGCACTTCTTGGTGTGAATGCGCGTAGTTAAGAATAGCTAAGGAAATAGGGGTTTAGGCTTTACAAACATTACGCAATCAATTATTTAACTCTTTTATTACAAAAGAAAGATTTAAATGCATAGTTAAGTGCTGATTTGTTTTACATTGAGTGCTTACAAACTGGAATTACAATTCTGATGTTTAGAGGCTAAACTACCACACGCGTTTTAAGGGTTAAATGCTAAGGAGAATTCTACTTTTGATACGAATTTAACATGCAAGAGTTCGTACGTTTATTTTCTTCATTTTTAAAAGGTTGAAAAAAATATGCGTAGGCCTATAGACCAAACTTACTAAATCTATGTAGCCTATGTAATACGATAGTTTTTAGACTGAAAATCTGTAAAGCAGCTGGTGTTGTCTGAACCATCCAAGAAAACCAACGATTCGGCAGCTTATAAAATTCTCATTAACATGCTTAACTAGATTAACACAGGGTTACGAGTAGGAAGAAGGCCTAATTACACGTATCTGTAATTGATAAGGTAATAGTTCTTCCCCACTATTTAGCACAAGGTGTTCAATATTAACAATTTTATAACAGATTTGTTGATAGATTTAGAGGCAGACTTCCAAGTTATTTTTTTTTTTAAACAGGCTGAATGATGAAAGAAACTAAACATTAAAAGAAAACAGTTTGTAAAGTGTTTGACATTTTTCAGAGTTGAAGATAATCTACTTCCTAGTCCAAACCTCTCGCAGGACGACGGGGGATGGTAGCCGCACGATATAAGCCAGGCAGCCATTTCGTTCTTGATAAATAAGACACGTATTTAAAGAAAGGGGAGATCACACAAGAAATAATGACATGGGAGGGAATAAGTGCTACATTTCAAAAACTGGTTTGATTCTAGTGTTAATAGACGCCTGCACGTCCGAATGAGAACAGAAAGGAAGACAAAGTCTTACACAGGAGGATAGTAAATCACACACACAAGCTAGACAAACAAGACAACTTTAAAAACAATGTAGGCTGCAGTGTAATTGCTGTAACATGCTGTAAAGCTACAATATTAAGTAATTATTAAGTATCATATTTGTAAGTAAAATCTCTTTAGTACTTTATAAGAGCCATATATTCTGACTGAGTCAATGGAGAGCTTCATCTCTTTGGTCAATTGTGCAGGACTAGGCTGACCTAGTGCCTAGAGACACGCGTAGGACGTAATCATATTTTTTAAATAACGTAGATAATGCATATCTTTATTAATCGAAAATAAACACACTATAAATTCCATTCAATTGATACTTAAATTCAAACATTCGGCCTCTAGTGCGTGGCTGTGTGGTAAAGTTGAAAATCGACAGATCCAAGTTAGTCAAATAAACAAATAATCGCGTCCTCGATCAGTCTTCATTAGAATGCAACTTGGAAAGTAGTTTAGTTTAAAACCCAGGGTCTAAAACCCATACCCTCGGTTCCCACCAGCAGCTCCACATTGTGACATACCTGGTGCATCTGGGTTTTTAATGGTGGTCATATTTCCCTGCATGCCTATAATTAGTTTAGAGTGACGGTCCTTCTCCCTGTGAATGGAAGCCAAGTGGAATTATTTATGATACTGAGTAACATTTCAATTTCTAAAAATAAAATCTTATCCAGCCATTTATTGTGTAGTCACAAGAGAATTATGGTTTTCGTGATAAATGACAGAAAGAAATATAATAAATAAATAAATACTTTTTTTAAAAAGTTGATCAGTGAGAGCCTTTCTTATTCACTTCGGGGTGTAAATAATATTTTATTTAATATTTTTTTTTTTTTTTTTTGTGGTAAAAACTCTTGAAGGGCTGAGTTTATAGATCCCATAAAGTTAAAACCATCTCAAAGATTTATTATTTGGACTAATGTTCGTATCGATACATGCATTTGAAAGTGCTTCGCATTGTTCTAATTCTAGCGGTTCTAGCGCATGCGTATATCAAATTGTGGTGCGCGACGCACTAGAGAAGCGCAACGTGTCGAAAAGAGTTGTGGGCCGCTAAATGTTTTGCTTTAACAAGAAAATAATCTCAAGACGATCAGCCCATTATAAAAGCAAATGCTATACTGCCTGGTCTATCTCTCACAGTTATCAGCATGTCCCAACCATTCATAAACTAATTTTATTTGACATGCGCTCTTCTTACTAGGAGCGATAATGCCTTGTAATCACCAGAATAAATTTCAGAATGCAGGAAAACGCTCGGCGCCGGGGCTCCGCCATTATTGCCACTGTAAGAGGTTGCACGTCTCTATTCACTTGTCTGTATTTACAGTTTTCACTATTTATTTTGCATTTTAAATGAAGAATAAGGTGGTAAGATCATCTATCTGGATGGACTTTCTGAGCCGTCGACCTCATTAACATTTGAAAGAAGCAAAAATCTTTTGAAATATCATTCAAGTTCTAGATTTATTTAAACTAGGCCGCACTCAGTGACTATGTGGTCATCTATGGACAACAAAAAATCATTGGCCTCAGCTGTGGAACAAAAATGAGGCAAACGAAAAATCATTGGTTTCCCTGCCATCAAAGCGAATGCCATTTTAACCTGCGTTGTATGTGGATCTGAATGTCTTTCCATAGTAGGGCTATACAGTTAGATGAAAAAGTGCTGTATTAGGTGAGCCCTAGTAGATCTTTAATTAGATGCCGACCCTAGATTTAGAAAGGAACTCCACTTTAACTCTACACTGCTGCTCGGAATCTGACAGTATAGTTATGAACTTTGAACTTCTTACCTCTGATTGAAAGGGCGGACACGAACAGCCACCTTGACCCTGTTTAAAAAAAGATGCACCTGATCAAGATATCCATATGTTAATACTTTTTACATTGTGAATTTTACATTATGATATGACTATGCGCTAAAAAAAATAATGCATGTCTTTCTGGTCTTATTTTATGTTATTATATTAAAATATTTAATTTAACTTTAATTTACATCTTCGCTCATTTCGTGAATATGCAGAGAAAACTTCTAAACACTGATTTAGTTAAAACCATACTCCCGAAAATATGCCTACCTATGTACTCGTATCTCGTATGAATATTGTTCAGTTTCCACTTACAGTAATCTTACCGTAATCTGTGCCTACCTATAATATGTACTCGTATCTCGTATGAATATTGTCCAGTCTCCACTAACAGTAATCTTACCGTAATCTGTGGTTCCATTTTATTCCTCCCTTCCTGTTTCAAATTAATTAAGGTACCAAAAGATTTGCATTTTTTTTTTTTGGGTGGGGGGGCCTATTTCGCCATTGAAATTCATAAATTTTATGAAATAGATCTACACTAGTGTGCAAATAATGGTAATATTTAACTAAACAAGCAAAACACACACACGAGGAGGTAAGAAATGTGTAGCATATTTAGGTCATTATTGATAGACTGAGGCCATTCGAAAAGCTTTAACTTAATGTTTAAATTTTAAATGTATAGTTACTAAAATAACTTACGAGTCTTCAGGCATTGTGGCTCAGTACTTCGTACAAGTCAATTCAGAAATGGAATGAAGTTTTCGGCCTAACTAATATGATTCCGTTTTGAAGACTATTTTTTATTTCGTACACAACCTCACTACAGACGTCGGCTAGATGTATCGCAGAAATACAAACAGAGAAACTCGCGGGCAGATTGTCCATGTTCACTCTAGATTCGATCATAGCAAAGAGGACATCAGGTGATGGAAGAAAGAAAGAAAAGGGTGGGAGGGGGGTTAGTGTGGGGAGTCAGTTCCATATATTAAAGGAAAACAAAGGCGATGGCTACTGGTAATAATGACTTGTCGATAATCGACGCGTGGGTAAATTATCGATAGAACAGCGGCCAGAAACACTGCGCATCGATCTGGCTTCGATTGATTGTGTGCAGAAATTATCCGTTTGTTTTTTAATTAAAAATGTATGGATCACAAAGCTATACAGTAGGACAGCGGCTAAGGATGCAGTGTATCATCTCGAGTCGGTTTAACATAGTAATAAAGCGTGTATTTCGGTTGATTTTTAGGGGAATAAGGAAGGAAGATATATAATTAGAGAGAGAGAGAGATAGAGAGTTTGTATGAAGAAGCGAAAGCTATTACGAGAAACTTTTGTTGTTGTTGTTGTTGTTTTTATAAGCGTACCATACTTATAAACTCTGAGACCACCTAAAGAGCACTACATCTTTTACTGCACTACATCTTTTACTGCACAACTATATCTTTTACTGTGAAGTACCTTTTACTGCACAACTAAATCTTTTACTATGCAGTATCCTTTACTGCACAACACATTTTACTGTGCAATAAATTTTACTGCATAGTACCTTTTATTGCACAGTATCTTTTACTGCATATTTTACTGCACTACATCGTTTAGGGCAGAGTATCTTTTACTGCACTACATCTTTATTTCGCAGTATCTTTTCGAATTGAAGCTGTTGGCATAGTAAAACAGCATCAGGACATGCTCGCTATACATGGCATTTAGTCCACAATAAGCTGCTGGCAGAGTGTGAGCGTCTAGTTTCAAAGGAATTTGTTTGTACAGCGAACAGTGCGGTTGTATTTAGAAGTTTGGCCGATGGAGCTGCAGACATCTCAGAGACTGAGCAGATGTCTTTAGGGGTTCGTTTTGTTGATGGTTGTTGTATTCTAGAAGATTTTAATTTTGTATCTGATCACTTCATATGTCCCTCAGAGAACACTGCGCTCAATGGACTCATCGCTTCTTGTGGTGCCACGTTTCTCCCTCAAAAACTACGGTCTGCGGGCTTTTTCAGTGCACGGACCAAAGGTTTGGAACTCACTCCCCATTGATCTTAGACAGACAACATGCTACAGTACTTTCAAGAAGAAAATTAAGACCTACCTGTTTTAAAACTTTTTAGATTAGTTTGTTATTTTAGCTCTCGTGTTTATGTTTGTAATGTTATCACAGCGCCTTGAGCCTACATTTTGTTTATTAACAGCGCTCTATAAATTAAATTATTATCATTATTATCTGTTGTTCAGAAATATTCCCTGTCTGTATCAAACGTTGGCCAAAGCATAGAGATCTGTATAGACATAGACAAACTACTCAACCAAGGCTACGATGGCTGCTCAGTGATGGCTAGCATTTAGAGCAGTTTTCAGGCAAGGATTCGTGAAAACTAGGCCTATCCAAAATCAGCCTTTGAGCATTGTGTATCTCACAGACTAAACATTGTTGTCAATGACCTAATGACGTTTTGGATATACTTAACTCTTTCTCTCCTAACTGACGATACCAGCGTTGATTCCACCAGAATGTGGTAAATAATTAGGGAGAGAAAGAGTTAATGCTGTTGGAGCCATCAAGAAGATTATATATTTCTTCCTTGACAGTCCCATGCGATGATGTTGGTACCAAATTGACTTTCTCTTGTGTGAGACACGATGGACTATCAATTACAAATCCATCGGCACTTTCAGTCACAACTTTGAGAAGATCTTTGAATGTTTGGTGGATATTGAAATAACCGCTACTGGTGACACGAGACAGACTCCAGATTTGTTAATCAGTGCCTGCTCCTCGTCTACGTTTCTGATTTGTCTTTTCATTGTTGCCAACCTTTCTTGAAGAGATTGCCCAGATGTAGCAGTCTGTCCAACTTAAGATAGTGGCCACACGGAAATACGAGACAATGAACTGGTTCGATTACTGGCATTCACAATCATAGATTGCAGGCGTTGATATGTTAGACACTGCTGACTTTAAAAAAAAAAAAAATTTGATTTCCTGCTGGTTTTTTAATTAAACAATTCTGATAGTGTTAACTTGATCGGCGACTACGTGTAACATTGAGCGATGTTTCAGACTGTTGAAATATTCTCAGCACTGTGCCACTGTGCACCTTTCATTGCTAGCTTGTTCGACTCAGCACTGTGCACCTTTAATCGCTAGCTTGTCCATCTCAGCACAGTGCACCATTCAACGCTACCTTGTAGATCTCAGTACTGTGCACCTTTCATCGCTACCTTGTCCATCTCAGCACTGTGCACCATTCATCGCTAGCTTGTCCATCTCAGCACTGTGCACCATTCAACGCTACCTTGTCCATCTCAGCACTGTGCACCATTCTACGCTACCTTGTCCATCTCAGTACTGTGTACCTTTCATCGCTACCTTGTCCATCTCAGCACTGTGCACCATTCATCGCTAGCTTGTCCATCTCAGTACTGTGAACCATTCATCGCTAGCTTGTCCATCTCAGCACTGTGCACCTTTCATCGCTAGCTTGTCCATCTCAGTACTCTGCACCTTTCATCGCTAGCTTGTCCATCTCAGTACTGTGCACCTTTCATCGCTAGCTTGTCCATCTCAGTACTGTGCATCTTTCATCGCTAGCTTGTCCATCTCAGTACTGTGCACCTTTCATCGCTACCTTGTCCATCTAGCACTGTGCACCATTCATCGCTAGCTTGTCTATCTCAGCACTGTGCACCTTTCATCGCTAGCTTGTCCATCTCAGTACTGTGCACCTTTCATCGCTACCTTGTCCATCTAGCACTGTGCACCATTCATCGCTAGCGTGTCTATCTCAGCACTGTGCACCTTTCATCGCTAGCTTGTCCATCTCAGTACTGTGCACCTTTCATCGCTACCTTGTCCATCTAGCACTGTGCACCATTCATCGCTACCTTGTCCACCTCAGCACTGTGCACCATTCATCGCTATAGCTTGTCCATTGCGACGTGAAGCAAGTCCTATCAGTATTCGCAGTAAACAGTTTGCTCTCTTGTTCGTTTTCTTTTCTATTTCATGAAACAAGCATTTACAGTGCACAGTGCACTTAGGCCTATATCGCAATCGAGTTTTCTACAGAGGGATTTTTTTTTCTTATCTTATCTTATATAATACAGACGTTACTTCAAAAAAAAGAAGATGATTACGTCCTACGCGTCATGCATTTAGTCATGCATATTAACCAATGACTTAAATTCTGCCAAGTCACTGGTTTTCCTGGCTAGCCTCAGGCAACCCATTCCATGCTCTAATAGCACTAGGGAAGAAGGAGTGTTTGTACACATTTGTCCTAGCAAGGGGAATAGGAATGTGCCTTTATCTTTGTGTCTTTTTTGGCCGGAGGAGGTGGGCACTAATACTTTTCTTTAATAATCTCCGTAACAAGAAAGTTGAAGCTATGATTATAAGACTGTGGGCCTTAGGTTGCAACTTGGACCCTCTGAAAAAAAAAATCCTGCAGGCGCACCTTGATCTAATAAGGCCTATAAAGAACCATTACCAGATTACTGAATAGGCCTACATCACATTAATTTGATACCATTAACTCTGATAACAAATATTACATTTGAGGCCAAAAAAAATAGGTCCACTGCCGATGACAGATGTAGAATGCGAAAAGAAAATCTGAATCGACCACTGGCGGACAATGGTAATGTTTGCCCTGGATGTGGTAGAGTATGTAGGTCGCAGCTGGGGCTGCATAACCATTAATCTTCGAACTCGAAGACCGTCAAAAATGTTCCTTTTAGTTATTGGCCCTTCTTAAAAAAATAAAATTGGTGATGATGACATGGTGATCATGTCTAATGACATATGAGGAAAAAATTTGGGCTCGTCCGGGATTTGAACCCGGGACCTCTCGCACCCTAAGCGAGAATCATACCCCTAGACCAACGAGCCGTTGAAAAACTGTGATATTTAAACTAGATAATTTAAAATTCAAAATTTACAAGTAAATTTGGTTCAGTATAATTTTTGTTGTGCATAATATCCTCACTTTAAAGCTTAAATCTACATCTATGGGCTATCTCCTTTTTTTCTAGATATAATCTAGACTCAAAGTATAGTCCTAGGTAGACTCATAGACCAGAGAACTATAATTATATAGACTATCTCTCTTGATCTATATATAGGTCTGTGAACTAGACTTTAGACCTAGAAAATCTAGTAATCTAGACTAGCCAATGCAATATTTTTGCATTTTAAAAAACTTAACCCGGAATAAACAACATGGCGACGTCCTTGTAATTTTACATCATTGAATAGATCTAGATATCTAGTCTAGTTTTCATCCAAAAAGTAAAGTAAATCTAACTAGACTAAATCTAAGATTCTACGGTATTAATCTTATTAATGTAGGGTAGGTTGTCAGATACGCAGAATCAGGCGGCCGATCTAGGTATCTGACCACCTCTACTAATATATATAAGAATATACTACACTTCACTATACTATTATAAATAATAAGTGACTATACTCACTATAGTTAACTATAGTCTATAGTAGATAGTGTCTATAGACTAGATCTAGATTTACTTGATTTAGTTAGATGATAATAGATCTAGAATCTAGACAATCTTAGAATCTAGACTTAGTCTTGAGTTACTAAGAGTTAAGAGTAAGAGTAGACTGACTAGAGTCTAGAGAGTCTCAGTCTAGTTCTAGTATTCTAGTCATAATAAATAAATAATAATTAATATAATTTATTAATTATACTTAACTTCACTTATAGATCTAGATTATTCTAGATCTAGTTATAGTCACAACAGTCATTCAACAGTGACGTATAATATTATAATATAATATAATTATAGTCTTATCTTATATATAATACAGACGTTACTTCAAAAATAAGTCTAATTAATAATTAATAAACTTTTTATAAACTAGTATTTTAGTATTTACTAGATCTAGTAATAAATACTAAATAGTCTTACTTCTTACTCTAACTAATCTCTATTATTTTAAACTTATTCTTATATCTAGTTTAACTGTATACTTTTGTATACAGTATAGTTATATAGTATAGTTACTATAGTAATGACAGTAATGTATATATAGATCTAGATCTAGAATCTATGATTACTATGAATAGTATGAATCATGAATATCAGAATAATAATAATAATATATTTTAATTAAAAAAATAATATTAATACATTAAATTAATATTTACTAGCTAGACTTTTTAGAATAACACAATATTGTGACAATATAATAGAGTTTATATAAATCTATAGGTATAGACTGAATAATATTATTAATAATAATAAAGTTCAATAGCCCAGTGAGAGTGAGATCAGTCACTTCTTCAGTCAGACTTGGTGACCAGTGTTTTACGACTGAGAAATTGTAGTTAGTAGTGTTTAGTGACTGTAGACTAGTAGAATGATTCTAGGTCTAGAGTCTAGACTAGAGTACTTGTACTACGTACCTACTAGTGTCACTAGAGAGTAATTGTCTTTATCTAATTCAAATTCAGGGAGGTTTCATTTAGATCTAGGTATAAAAAAAGTAATTGTCACAAAGTGACTAATAATAATTATAATCTAATAAAATCGTATTGACTTATCACAAATGAGATTAACTTAAGTCTCATTCTAGTCAGTATTTAGATTTTAGAAGAATCTAGATTATTCTACTAATTCTAAATGTATCTGAGTCAGCCAGGAAAACCAATGATTTGGCAGAGTTTAAGTCATTGATTAACATGCTTGACTAGATTGATGTGGGTAGGGCCTAATTATCATCTTTTTTGAAGTAACATCTTGTATTTTATAAGATAACTTTCGATCTAGACTATTCTGTTCTAGTCATGCATGTTAATCAGTGGCTTAAACTCTGCTAAGTTGGTTTTCCTGGCTGATTTAGCCAACCCATTATTTAAATTTGTAAAACATTTCAACTCTAAAATGTCCAATAAAAACAGAGTTGATTCAGAATATCTTGAACGTGAAATACTTAAAGACAAACCACAATACCTTTCTTGCAATAAAACCCTTGCCTTTTATAAATATGATCTGTAATATTCCTCGTCACTTTAATTATAAACACAGTAACACTTTTTATGCATCCATGAGCTCCCTTGATAGTTTGTCAAGCAGTTTCTGTCTTTCAGCCACACTTCCTGTAGTAAGAACTAAAATGCAGTGCCTGTACATGTCAGAGGGAACAAAAAATAACACCATTGTAGGGGTAGTTAATATTTGACATTTTTTTGCATTACTATTTTATATCTTATATAATACAGACGTTACTTTAAAAAAGAAGATGATTACGTCCTACGCGCCATGCATTTAGTCATGCATATTAATTTGCCTGTTGCTCTGTTCAATTGTTTGTATTTTATTATTTTTGCATATATTTCTTGATTCTCATTTTAAACATTTCATTTTTTTATCAACAGATCATCTCCCTTGTTAAGCATGGCTAACGTGTTGTGGAAAACAAGTCACCTACTGAGCTTGTTAACGCCCAAAAATCTCAGTAAACATTTAGGGTCTACGTTTGGAAATAAATACAATTCCACTTTGTCAGTATTAATGTCCCAGAGTCAGATCCAGGGTTCATTGCCTTCACATAGTACTAATGCATTATCAACACCAGATAACAGACTTTTCCAAGAAAGCACTTTAAAGGTTGGCAACTGTGGATTCACATATATGCAGACTAGATTTTATCAAAATGTTCTAAGGCCACGTCTTATTTGTGATGGATGCTATTTCACATGGCGCCATGGGAGAAAATATGTTGAATGCAGTGACCATCCTAGACATAAGCAATCTAAAAAACTGTGCCCTAGAAAAGTATGGAAAGAAGATTATTCCATTGGCAAAATAGCAAAGGCACACGATTGGAATTATGCTCCTCATCGAGCATTTTATCGAACAGTTGATCGAAATGTTATTTCACACAACTGGCTGGCTAACAAAATTGGAAAAGAGGTTTAGAAAGACTTGTTAATGTTTATTCTTTTTTTAATACAAATTCGTCAATTGGTTCTGTTTTTTTAAAGATTCATGTTTTTACTGAAATAGAGAATAATCTGCTAATTATCATTTTAATTAAATTTGTGTCAATGAATCTTTTTTGAGCAATGATTTAAAATGAAATGATTATTAAATTAATAGTACTAACAGAAAATTGTCATCTAGTTGTGAATGTTTAGTTTGTATGAACTTTGTTATCTATATACAGTGCTTATTCAAGTTAGATGTAGATCTTATCTTATAAATTACATGTTCCTTCAAAGAAGAAGATAATCACGTCCTAAACATGTTCATGCATTAATTGTGTTCTGTGTGTTAATCATGGACATTGAACAGCAAATTTTGTAGGATGTTAAAAGAGAACAAATACACTGTATGTAATAAAACATACAGTAAATACTATTTTTATAAGATGTTAGGTTATGATATTGACACATTTATAAACCTTTTTAAGATGATAGAGTGAGACTTAATGTATGATGAGGCATTCAATAATAAAAGTTATCAGATGACAGAATATATAATGAGATAAAGTTTTAAGAAAAGTAAAACAACAACAGTAAAAATACTTAAAATGTAATTTATTATTGAAAAATATATCCAGTCATAACACTTTTAGCATACACCTATTTCAGCCAGACAGTAATAATTAACATTAAAAACATCAGCATAATAAAAAGAGCCAGCAATTAAAAATTAAATTAACAGTCAGCAGTATTTGATTTTGTGTTAATGTTTTATAAATATAGTTCGTTTGTGTGCATATATGCATGTGATAAAACAATGTTCAATAAATATGTTAAGTCAAAAAAGACAGCTTGGGCATATGGTTTCACAATCTACTTTGTGCACCTCCAGCAATAACAATGTTTTCACCTGTCATGTACGATGAATCATCAGAAGCAAGGAAGGAAACTATACCAGAACACTCATCTGGTTCTCCAAACCTGACAGGAAAAAATTGTCTTGAATTAGGAGTTCTAAAATATAATTATAAAACAATAAATCTGAATGATTTATAATTTATACCTACCTTCCTAATGGAATCTTAGCTTTTGAATATTCAACAGCATCATTGCTAGATGTTAACTGTTAAAAGAAATTCATAATGATGTATCAAAAGTTGTATTGTTATTATTTAATCTATTTTCAATATATATCACACTATCATCCTCAAACTCCATCTGAATCCTTTCTTTCAAAGCCCTGGACTTTAACCCTGATAGTATGCATGATGCACATATGTCACCATGCAGGTCAAGACGTTGTGGCTTCCCAGACCTGTGACAGTCCCATACACTAGAACTAATTCGTACAAGTGCTCCTTCTTCCCTAGTGCCATTAGAGAATGGAATGGGTTGCCTGAGTCAGCAGGAAAACCAATGACTTGGCAGAGTTTGTCATTGATTAACATGCATGGCTAGATTGATACATGAAATGGGTAGGATGTAATTATCTTCTTTTTTGAAGGAATATATGTAATCTTTAAGATAAGATGAGACATAATTTCCTCTATCTCCCCGCAGCAGAGTCACTGTGAGTCAAAGTTTGGCCTGTGTTAAATGTGAACCAACAGGACAGTGGCTCATCCTTCTTTCAGACCTGGGCAGCCTCCACCATGGGGATGCATGGTCACTCAGAGCACATCATTTGAATTTTCACAATCAGACTAAAAGCTTCTTTTTTATAAGATATTCTAAAGTAATTATAACACACTGGAACTACTCACAGCTTGACTAAATTTAGTATCAATGATTCCTGGAGCAATCCCATTGATTCTGATGTTTATCCTAGCCAACTCTGGTGACAGTGTCTTCACTAACCCCAGCAAAGCTGTTTTTGTTATACTGTACGCACCTATAAACTGGACATCAAATAACAGATAAGAATAATTTACTAAAATTGACATTAAAAATTGATCACAAATTATCTCAGACATGATTACATGAATAGACATTTGCTTCACAAGTATCATTGGTTTGCATAAGTATAAATATTTTAGCCTTACTATACTAATAAACATTCACAAATAGCATTACAAATAAAATTCAAACTCTGGATGATTAATACATTTATCAAATCATTAACATCGAATTATTGTAAAATTCCTATAATCCCTAAAATCTACAGCATTTTTACCATTTTTCACGTGTTCTAAGGACGAAATCTCTGCATAATCATTTACTAAAGGGTTTCTGATACATTTAGGGGCATAACTTCAGGGTACAACTCATACACTTTGGTCACAAACACACGCCAAAATCATGTTAACAACATTGTTTATAAACTTAAATTCATCAATATAAAAAAACAACTAAATATGTTACCAGCAATAAATACTTACTTCAAATGGAGCATAACCAGCGATAGATGAAACAACAATAATTGAGCCAGACCTGTGAGTCACAAAAGAATGTTTTGTATAAAACAAAATTGTTCTAAAGGTGGTTATTCCAAATTTCATTAATTATGTAAAGTTTTATTCATAAATATTAACTCTAACCCATAGTATAATTTTGTCATGCGCTTTAATTTTAGATAGCAAAAGAGAAAGTGGTGAATAAATCTGTCACAAATGGAATTTTTTAAACTAGTGCCACTAAGATGTCGTCCCATTTTGAATTTGCTAGTTCTTACATTACTATATAACTTGGGTTTGACTTAAAATAGCTTTGGAACTTTCAGAGCACTAATATAGAGTTGACTAGAACAGTAGTGCGTTAGGGTGCCCAACTTCTTTTGGCCTGTGTGGCCATACAAATTTCCAGCATGTATGTTACGGGTCACATCACTGCATAAAATATGAGCCCAATGGAAATGAGCCTCTGCTGTTTAATTATGCACTGTGGAAGTTTTGAGGGGGCCACATAGCACAGTGTCACAGGCAGGATATAGCCTGCTGACTGTAGATAAGGCAGCTGATATAGAACTATTACGAATTTTGAAAAATCAGGAAGATAAATAAGGGTACCGGGAATATAGGTAAAAATGGGACAAGTGGTACTGTAGTGGGACAGTCATTTGATAAAGATGGAGTTAAGATGCTACAAAAGGATCCAAGGTATAACATTTAAATGCCTTATCAAATACAAAGAGATTAGAGACAGGGTTACTACAGCGATTCACGATGACCTGGTAAATATTGTAAAAAAAAAAAAGCTTTAATCTATGGCCATGTTACAAGGTCTTCTGGGTTCGCAAAGACCTTCCACCAGGGAACAGTAACAGGAAAAAGAAGAAGAGGTAGACAAAGAAAGCGATGGGAAGACAACATAAAAGAAAGGACGGGCCTGCCATTTAAAGAGGTTCCTTCCAAAGTAAATGAAAGAGAGGCATTAAGAAAGCAGGTCAACAAATATTATGTGGTGCCCCAACGGTCCAACTGAAAAAGGGATAGGTGGAGGTAAAGGTGAAGTTACTTCAATAAGCTTTAATTTATATTAATATTGGATTCAATTAACTAAAGTTCTACATTTTGTTTCATCACATCTTTCAGTGTACTTTTTAACAAATCCACATCAAAATCAAATAAATGAAAAAATCACACATCTCAGACAGAAGGGTAAAATCTATTGTATAACTCCAATCATCCAAGAGTACATGAGAATCTCTGAAAGTCAGTGGCTAATATTCTAAGCAGGAAAAAAAAATAATGCACAGAATCCATTACTCTAGACCTGGAACAGTATTAACTTCCTCCCCCGCAAAGAACAATCTACAATCTTCCAACTAAGAACAGGACACACACCACTATTAAATTACCACCTGAACAAAATAAACTCCACACAACTACCCCTTTGCAGACATTGCGCCCACCCCTTTGAAACCGTAAACCATATCCTCTTTGAATGCCCCTCCCTAATCCACCTTAGGCAGACCCTACTTCCACTACAGCCCAACACCCTTTACGGCAGTGCTGAACAGCTGAAGAAAACAGCACACTTTTTTTCCTTGGCACAGTCTGCAAAAGAGCTCACAGCTCAGCAGCAATAAAGCTGGCTAGAAGAAGAAGACCTGGAAAGCATCACAAGTTTTCAAGTTGAAAATTTTAAAGTTCTGGGAAATCGATTAAACTTTAGATCACAACAGATAAAAATCATTTATTATCATAAAATTCGAGTTTCAAGAATGGTAAAAATAAAAATGTTCATTGGTATTTTATTTTCAAAATCCCACTTCTTTCTTCTGATAGTAATTGACAGTATAAATAAAAAAAAAATACAATTGATAATACACAAAAGTAATTTTATTTTTATACCAACGTAAACAAATTTACTTTTACCCTACGTGGTTTTTACTAACAATTTGTGTTTGACAAAGAAGAAACGTAATCATTTTTGGCCCAGTTAGAAAAGATTTTAAATACCTAATATGTTTTTAATACTAGTACTGGGTATTTCAAAAGATTTTGGTGATTGTTGAAAGTCTTGGTATTTTTTTACTGTTTTGAATGATATTTCGTCTAACTCCATAAGTACCATGGTACACATCTATTTATACAGGTGGCCAACTATGTATTAAAAAGTATTTATTACAAGATGCTTTCATCATTGGTTCCAGGTAGTATACAAATAATCCAATTATCTATTAGTTGTGTCACAACGTGTGTTGTGGTGCCGGGGATTTTACTTGAATTAAATAGTTGAATAAATGACGATCTAGGATTCACAATAAAAGATTCTTTGTTAAAACACAACTCAGGAACTTTATTTAAATATAAAACGTAAGTACAGCTTATGCACAAGTTACAGATCAACAAGCACAAATAATATTACAAAGGCTTTAAATCAGAGCTCTTAGAAAACGCGACTGTCTACTAGGAAATTCTTTCATCGACTGGCGTTCTTTCTCTCTCGTCAATTCTCTGGCGCTAACTCTTTTAAAAAAATGTCTTTATTTATTTTCAAATCAACCAATAGATTTGCAACATCGTAATTACGTCTCGGGTAAAACCTGAGGCGCTGTCAAGGATCTAGATTTGTGGGGTAATTCCTGAGGCTCAGTCAAGGGTTTATATTTCTATTTACACACAAGCTTTTAAATGTGAAATATACAAATAAATCTATAATGGCATCTGTGACAAGTTGTTTAGTAATATTTGATACTAAAAAACAGGTTATTAAATAGTTACCCTCTTTTCTCAATTTCTGGAACAAATTCTTTGCAAAGCATAAATGTGGATTTCACATTAATTTCAAACATCTATGATTCAAAGAAATGTTTTCATATTAATTTCAAAATTTAGTTAGTATTCAAAGCAAAGACATTCTATCATTTTTTTTAATATATGTAATCCGGGTATTAGAAATATAATTTTTTTTAAAGTAAAAAAAAAAAAAAGTAAAATTAGGCAAAAAAATGAACTATATTTTTGAAGAATACAGCATGGTTATTAAATGTATTATTGATCAATACAATATAATAAAAAACATTTGAAATTTAATTTTTAAAAACATAAATATACCTTATCAAAAGATTCTTCTGTTGTCTGTAAAAAAAAACAAACATTGTGTTTTGAAAATACAAAGAAACTTAAAATGAAATTAATTATATACATCCGCTAATTACATAAGCTGAATAATGGTTTAAAAACAAAAGTAAAACTAACTTACATTTAATGTTGGTCCAAAATGTGTGCTTACTGCAGCATTAGAAACTAAAATATCCACACCTCCAAATTTCGAGGTGGTCTGAAAAAGTAAATAAACAAAAACAAGAATTGAAAATAAACTATGAGAAACATTAAATATGGGTAAAAAACCCCTAAAAAACATAAATCTGGACTGAAAATTTAATTTAATTCACATACTTTAATCTTTCATGTTAAAACTTAAAGACTAAGCATAGTGTAGACAAGAAAAAAAAATATTAAAGAAAAAAAAAACAAAAGCAAAGTCTTATTTAACTTCAGTGCTGAAAATAACATGACACAGACAAAAGCACCATTTAAATGGGTAGCTATCACGAAATTAAAAATTGTGCCAGCAAAAAAGTTCATTGTAATTTGATAAAAGAAAATTTTTTTTAATTACTTTTTTATTCTGTGTAAATGAATGCCAACTGAGAAAAGGCTAAAGAATAAACAAATTTTAATTAGAATTATATTTAAATATGTGATCACCTCCTGGAGTAATTTGAGCCGATCCTCTTGTTTGGCGACATGGCAAACCAAACCTTCAACATTCAGATTTTCCTTTTTCAACTGCTTCAGAGCTTTATCCACATTTTGTTGCTTGCGACTGCTAATCATAACTTTGGCCCCATCCTGTGCAAGTCGCCGTGCAATTGCAAAACCAATTCTGCATATTGAAAAAAAATTATCAAGGAAATATTAAAAATAAATAACAGCACATTTAACTGATTTAGTATTAATTAGCATAGAAAATCTAATCAGTAATTACCCTTCAGTTGATGCTGTTACAACTGCAACTTTACCAGCAAGTTTGGCAAGAGAAGAAGACATTGTAAAAAAATCTAAGAAAATAAAAGTAAAACGCACAATTTACAGAGCTCTTGGTTAGAACTTTGTTAATTTAAGCCCTTCGAAAGGTGGTTAGTTTGATATTTACTCTTTCAGTGCAAATTATTTTGATCAAATAAATGGAGTTTTCCGGGACAAACACAAATCTGCAAGGGGGTACAGTTACTAGAATTGACGTAACTTATTATATAACCTAAGATATGACTATTTTAAAGGAAAACGAATCAGCAACAAACGTGTAATAAATAAAGTAAATTATTTAAGAAAACACTTCTTTTAACAAGTTTAAACTGAGTATGGAAAAAGGAAATATATAAAAAATCAATGTACTGAAAGACTTTACCTTATAATTTTAAATTTAATTCATAATTATAAAAAAAAAAACACAAACTTAACACTGTTTGTCACTTCTAAGTTAATAAAAGATGAAAAACGCCCTAAAAAATATATATATTATTTACATTATTTTGGGTCCCATTTTATAAACTAAAAATGCGAAACCACTAACATAATGTTGTCATTTTTTCCAATTTACAACCAAAACAAAGAACAATCAGTCTCACATGCAGAAAATGAAAAATAAAGATAGTAATCAAAAGTTTAACTATATAAAGATAGTGAAACAAATATTGTATTTCAAGTTACTCGTTGAGAGTAATGGCGCTTTTGCCAACGCTAGCGAAGTTACTCCTTAAGAGTAATGCCGCACTGAAAGAGTTAATGAGCTAAAAATACCCATATTTTTTTTAATTTGTTTCACGCGTTTTGTATGTTCGTAATTCAGATTTCAAGATAATTAGCCCAAACCACACAAAGGATGACAAGGGATAGCAATGGGTATAGGGTATGCACAAGTTGGGGACCATTGCATGTATCATCCAATGACAGTCCAGAGCGCATATCGCAATATCAGGCGGCCATCAAAATAGCAAGTTATTCTTGCTTTGAGTTTAAAAAAAAAATTAAGAAAAAATATTTAACAAAAAAAAGTAAATAAACTTCTCAATGCTGCTTTAGCATAACCACTGTATATGATTTATATGCATTGTTTTGTTTTTACATGTTGGAAGAGTCATAAAGTTTAATGTTCTAGCTAGTATTCTAATTATCGTTTCAAAAATTATTTTTTAATAAAAAAAATAAACAAACAAAAATATTTCCATAGGGCCTACATCTACGACCTAGATCTAAATGTTGTTTAACCTACCAGTACTTTGGTTCTTTATGAGGCACTGTGGCTGAGCAGTAAAGTGCTTGGCTTCCCAACCCAGGGTCCAGGATTTGAACCCTGGTGAAGACTTGGATTTTTAATTTCAGGATTTTTTTGGGCCTCTAATGGGTACTTGACAATATAGTTGGGGAAAAGTAAAGGTGATTGGTCATTGTGTAGGCCACAGAAACAGATGACCTTTACATCATCTGCCCTATAGACCACAAGGTCTGAAAGGGGAACTTTACTTTTACTATGGCTCTTTATTATACTTGTACCTATTTTACCTAATATATTAAAACACTAGATCTATATCTATTTAGTAACTATTTATATTTAATAAAATTAATTCAAAATTCTTGTTTGCTAATATTCAGTGTTCCGTTAATTCAAGGCACTGAGATTCATCCATCTATATTTTTAAAGTCCAAATGAGTAAATAAAGATAGATGAGGAGTACCACAGATCTATTTTTATAAAGACTCTAATAGTCAAGAAACCTAGATTTTGAAAAAGACTATCTAATTAATATTTTATTTAATATAAAATATAAGCCTAGATCTATAATATAAAAATATAGATTATAATATATATAATTATAAATTATCATCATCATTATTATAGATTTCTATTCTACTATTCATAATCACACATATACAATGATTCGAATTCGATACATAACAATACAATAGATTGAATAGATCTATCATCTTACCTCATCTAGGCCTAGCAGAATACAATAGGATTATTATAGGATAGACCTGCTTGTACTAAAGTTAATTTACTATTTATTATTAGAATAAAAACTATTAGATTGTATATCGAGGCACTATAGGCTACTATACTAGACTAGTACTATCTAGATCTAGTAATCTAGTAGTACCGGTATAATAAATAATATTAAACTAAACTAGAAGTATTCTTCAAGTAGAATAATTTAAATACAGAATAGATAAGAAAGTAATGTAGATCAACTAATAATAATATATTATAATAATAAATAAGACATAAGACTATAAAATATATTATAATTATTTCAATGTAATTTTAATCAAAGTCAAAATACCGGTAACTAACAGTGTAAGTATATATTATATATAGAATATACTAATATACTATATAGACAGATCAAGTCTAGTTTGACTATCAATGAAATCAATGTTATCCAAGCCTACGAAAACTAATATAGATCTAGACTCTAAAGATGAAGTAGAATCTATCTAGTATCGGTACATCTATTATAGATTTCTATAGGCCTATAATAGATATAAATTATAATAGATAAGGTAGAATCTAGATCTAGGCCTACCGAACAGGTATACAAACTTTGTACCCGCTAGTGTCAAAGGGTAAAGGTTAAGGCAAGATCAAGGGGGACAACCTATCTTATCTTATATAATACAGACGTTACTTCATAAAGATGATTACGTCCTACATTTGGTCATGCATATTAACCAATGACTTAAATTCTACAAAGTCGCTGGTTTTCCTGGCTAGCTCACGCAACCCATTCCTTGCTCTAATAGCACTAGGGAAGAAGGAGTATTTGTACAATTAGTCCTAGCCTATGGGATGATGAATGTACCTTAATCTTTGTGTCTTTCTGAGTATTTTATTAAATTTTGTATTTGAAGATTATGGTTCAGTGTTTTATGTATAATTGCTACTTTACTTTTGCGTCTTCTGTCCTGAAGGCTTTCTAAATTTAGAGATTTAACTAACGGTGTTACTCTAGTCAAATGTGAATATTCATTTATTATGAATCTCACTGCTCTATTTTGTGTCTGTTCCAGTTTCTTATGTTTTCTTGAGTTGAGGGGGTCCCAAACAGAGGATGCATTGCATGCATATTCTTTTATTGGCCTAACCAAGGTTAAATAACATTTTAGTTTTATATTCTTATTTGATTTATTTTTTAATAGTATGAGTAGACAATAAACCCAGCAGCTTATTAAAAAAAAAACTTTTTAAAGTTTAGAATAGTTTAGATCTATATCTATAATTTTGTACGAATTTTTATTCTATTTCTCATATATGCATGTTATCGATAGAAAAAATATTCCATAAGAGTAATAAGACTGACTTTTCAGTCTGAACACTTTTTGTTATAACTGATTAACATAATTTCTTGTCATAGCGTCTTCATGGACATGTAATGATGTATTATATTGTTCTATTAGTTCTAACCTTGGTTGGCTGCCTAATGAGTAAAATATAATCTCTCTAAATCCAAACCCCTGCTGCCTTGAGGCTATACTGAGGAAAACAGAACTGATAAACACTAAGAAGGAAAAGGGAGGCAATTAAAAAAATGAAACAAAAAGTTGATTGTTATAGTTTATTTGTGAGAGATATAGAGTCAACATAGTGAGAACTTAAAATGAAATGAGATGAAATCAGGAATTAGATTCATTGATGTCCTCATAGATTTTAACTATTACTTATTTTCTTAAGTAGTCTATTATGAAATTATTATTAAAATGTACAGTTTTAAAATTTCCCAAAACACACAATGGTAAAAATTTCCTTTCAGAAAAGAATTTCCATTGTTATAAAATGAATTATAAACAAGATTACACAAAGATAGTTTGTGTGAAAATACACACTAAGAAATGGCCCCCGAAGTGGTCCACTCAGGCAGGTTTCAATAGATTTAGCATGAATATCAACAACCAAAACCCTTTCTCTGTCAATACAGAATGAATAGACCTTATGTATCGAAAGTTGAAATACTATTGTATTGTTAGGTAGACTGACAGTATGAAACCACAGGATACTTTTTTATATTATTATTTTATTGTTAGGCTTAATATTCATGTATATTCAATAAACTGAATGTCATGAAGCTATGGTTCAATGTGAACTTGGCCTAACTGATGTTATTCAATGACAGTTTTGTAAAAGGCCAATCTATCAGTCAAGGCCTTAAGGAAGAAATGTTTCCCTTTGATTAAGTGTCTATATGGATGCATTACATTGCACTTCATTTGTATAAGATGAAACACAGCTTATTAATTGTTGTTTATGTTCAACTTATATACATACTAAGTACACTATTTCTCTTTTAAAACAAAAGTAAACACAAAATTTTTAAATTTTAGTAGCTTGTATACTAGAAAACACTTTATTTAGTAATAAAAATATTTTTATCACATTAAATAAATATTTTTAAAAAAAAACTGTTTGCAAAAAAGTTTTAAAAATACCGGTATATAGAAAATTTTTTTGCATAAATATAAATCTTTTCAGAGTATATAGTGTATGATAAGCCATAGATCCAAAGTAAGAAAATGGTGGGTGAAATGTTCCTGAATGTCTAATTATTTATTAAACTAATAATGAAAGAGGCCTAGAAGTTGGAAAACCCAGTGACTTATGTATGTTCAAGATAAAGATTGTCTAAACCTCTAGACAAATTTAAATTATTTTTTTTTTATACTTTGAAAAATAATAATGGTCAAACTAGAGTTTTTCCTATATTGGCAAATAGCTAATAATTCTTTTCCCAAAGTTATACTGGTAAATCAACTGCCAAATATCTAGGAAAATTGATAGAGTCAGTTCAGTGTCTAGGTTCCACCAATGTTTTTTTTTGATTGCTTAAAGTCGTGATAGACTTAGCAATGCTGCTTTGACAATATTACCACATAGAGTTACTATATAGATTAAAAAGACAATGACTCTATAAACACTTATTCTGCCTCTTCACAGAGTTACCAATCTTGATCCACTACATCAGCACTTGGATCTGAACTATTCTGAACATAATAAAAACTATTACAACTAAACTAATTTCAAAGAGGAAAACTTTTTCTTTTCAATGAAGGATCTTTTATTAATATATATAATACTTATATATATATATATATTTCACTATTGTTTTACATAAAGCAGTATTACATGCATTTTTAAATTTTAAATTGAATACATACTAACTTGACAGGCTATTAACCAAAACATTAGAAAAAAAAAGAATAAAAACAAGGTTTCATTATATTTTTTTTTAAAGTAATAA
The DNA here is from genome assembly GCF_947242115.1 of Biomphalaria glabrata. Lineage (NCBI taxonomy): Eukaryota > Metazoa > Mollusca > Gastropoda > Planorbidae > Biomphalaria > Biomphalaria glabrata. The sequence goes on from NC_074717.1 coordinate 44,413,569, forward strand.
AATGTAATACAAATAATCTTATACTTCATTCTAATTAGGGCATACTGAATAATATTTAGCAAAAATATGGTCATGGGTACTAAATGTAATACCATAAAATATCAAGATACTATAAATTGAGTATCAGTAAATTGATAGGAACATAGTCATTGTGTTGCATATTCATTAGATGAGGTATCCATGTGTTGTGAATCCAGTGGTTGCTGTGATGAAATATCAACATTACTATCCTGTAGAAGAACTCCAAATTCAATGCCCTCTTTAAGTTCCATGCCATCAACGATTTGACCATCTTCATCTTGGTGAGTCTCTGCATGCCCAAGAGCTTCGGTTAGATTGGCAAATGATGCTTGACACACGCCACACTTAAAACTAGTCACCTCATCCTCAGCCATGGGCTCACCTTTCATATCACAAACATTTTCTTCAAGTCTATCCAAGGACACATCAACATTCTCTTCTATACAACTAGGTTCGACTTTAAGAGGTTGTTGAAACTCAATTTCCGTCTCTGTTCCTTCTGCAGCAGTTAGCAGACTTGATATAACATGGCTCTCTAAATGTTTGACCATAATATGTCTGTGCTGTGTTTGCATGCCACAGGCACCACATACAAATACAGATTGCTCTCTGTGGGACATAGTGTGGATTTGTAAAGATGTTACAGTGGTAAAGAATTCAAAGCATTCCCCACAGTAACACAGACCCACTTTATTTGCACTTAATTCTTCCTGAGTGTGTGAATCAATGTGTTTCAGCAATTGATTTCTCACTCTAAATGTTTCACCACATGTTCCACACCCAAGTGGTTTTGGAGCCCTATGGAAGGTGCTCATATGGGTCTCTACTGCTTTCCGAGATGTGAACTCTTCACAGCAGACACCACACATGTAGCCAGCATCACCTAGCACATGGACTTCCTCTATGTGAGCTCGGAGGGATCTAGTCTTTTTGACGTCAAATTGCATTCCACAAAAATGACAAGCTAATTGAGACACTAGACCTGCTCTTTCATTGGCTGTCACCATGGCAATTTCTGCAGCAGTCAAATCTTCTAAATCTTCAAGTGTTGCCATTATGATAATCAGTTCTGCCAAAAATAAAAATATGATAAATACTGAATTACAAATTTATACCACCAGAAAGCATTTTTTTATGATTAAAAAAAACAATAAACTTTAACCATTCTTAGAGACTTATGATGTCAAATTTGTACAAATCAAATAAATGATCATTTGAATAAATCATCCCTTTGATATGCATTTTCAACATTAAAATAGTGTTCGCTAGTGTCATTGATAATGATAATGTCATTGATAGTAACAAACGAATATTATGAAACACCCCATATTTACACAAAGGATATGACATGTGTGTTTTTAGGCCTATTTAGAAGCATTTGAGATAGGTCATGTTTAGCTGATACTTGATTTTTCTTTAAAAATCTCTTTAACCCAGGACCTACCCTACTTCTGTCCTAGACTAAAAAAAATGGCATGGTCATATCAGTGCTCTTTGAACCCATGTAAAATTCTTGTTTTTCAGAGTAAAGGAAACCAAAGTGTCTGAACTATAAAGAAATGGATCATGATAAAAAAAAATACACTAGTTTCATCATAGCTTTCAAAATAAAGGCTCTTTTAACAAATATTGTGGGGTGTTCGATAATATCACAAAATAGGGGTGTTCAATTTTCAGAAGACAAAAATTACTCAAAGTTAGTTTTAGATCTAATCTTTATCTAGACATTCTAAATTCTACTAATTCTAGATCTAGTACTTTACAAATAATACAAATTCAAATCGAAATGCTAATACTTAATACACTAATTTGTGACTAATAAGCTAAACTTTCAAACCCACATTTCAGTGTGACACTAAGACAACTAGATCTAAGTTGACTGAGTCACACTGTCACTGTGTCAAACTATGTCATATGTCACAATATTCAATATGATTGAATATGTGACATGTCACTATCGGTAAGTCCACGCTATTTTTTTTTGGGTCTTAATTAATAATTTTTATTTTATGAAGTTTCTCTTTTCTAAGGCTTTTAGATTTTAGTTTGGATCTATATTCTAACTTCTACAATTAGATTGTAACGATCTAGATAATAGACTACTATTATAATGATAATAATAATAATATAATCTAGACCCTAGGGTGTTGTACTTGGATTTAGTAAAAATAAATAAAGAATTCTTACGAGAAGGAGTTTAAAAACACTTATTAATGACTTGACACTTATTGTTTCGCATTTTATTTATTTTTGAGATACAATATTATATTATTATTATTTGACAATAATTTAAAAAAATTGACGATGCTTTAAAAATATATATTTTAGATCTACTCATCTAGGTCAATCTCTATACTTTCTAAATCTAGTCTAGACTACTAAGTAAATGTCGATTTAGATATCTAATAGTAATAATGGTAGATAATAATATATATAGACAAGAGCCACTGTTGTCCAAAGCTAAAGCTAGAAAAACTTGCTAACTGCTCTTTGTTTACTTTAAACCGGATATGACCTTAAAATAGACCTTATGTTAGGCAGGTGCTACGGCACAGCTGCCACTTCGTAACTAAACAAAAGAATAACATATCTCATTCCTATACAAGGAAGCCTTACTCCCTTTACGAACATATGAGCTACGCTTTGTCTTTGTCGCATTGCTGTGTGTATTTAAATCAGTGTGCCGTTAAATTTCATGGACGACACATGCGCGTAGTGTTTCTCATTAAAGGTTATTAACCAGAATCTCTATTTTAGTATTTACTAGTCTAGTGAGTCTAGTCTACCGTCTAGTCTAGTTATAAGAAAAAAGTTACTAAAGTTAGTAATTAGTAGATGTAGTTCTTAGGTCTTCTACTTTATTTTAATATTTACTTATACTTATAGGTCTAGCTTTTGATTAAAAATGTATTATTTTATTTAGAATCTATATAATAAATAAGCATTTTTTTAAAATAATATAATCTAGGGTTAGATCTAGATATCATATAAAATAATTAAATCATATTTCTCTGTGCTTAATTATAGATCTAATTATACTAAGACAAGTATATAGACTAGTATAGTGCGTGACAGACCTATTATTCTAGTTCTAAATTTAAATCTAGATCTACCTAGTATTAAGTAACCTATTCAAGGCTTTTGATAAGGATGTTAAGTTAGATAAAAATAACTTCTATAGCACTATAAGAAACATTCCTGTTAACATAAGTCAAGTGAAAGAAGGAAGTTAGACTAAAATAAAGATTTAAGATCTATGTCCTAGAATTTGAGTGATCAGTGCAGGTCTAGATCTAGATCTGTACTGTTATGACATGTTGAGAAGGATAGCACATTCTAAATAAATTTTTATCTTCAGGGCCAGTAGATCTTATTTTAATAAATTGAAACAGACTCAAGATTTGTAGATCTTACTTTGAGAGTCTAGAGACTCTTATATCAAGAACTATTAGTATTGAAAATAATGATGAACTCTGGTTTAACATTGACTGGTGGCATTGTGGACAATGTTAGATTTGAATCAACTGACCATGGGAAATCAGTTCTTGCAGGCTTACAACATCTGCGAGAAATGCAACAGCTTTTTGATGTTATACTTGTTGCAGAAAGCCGAGAATTCCCAGCACATAGAGTTGTTTTGGCTTCATGCAGTGATTATTTTAGGTAAGAGTTATATTTTATCAATCTCATAAAGTAATTGATTTATTTTTTAATAATAAGATAAATTTACAAAAGTCTGTTTCTTAAATTTAATAGATCAAAATTTATGTCATGATATATTATATAAATAAACTCCTACTTTATAGTCAGAAACGAGCTCAATCTCATTTCCAATTAGATCCTGAAGATGGCTTTCTACTCTGATCTTTGCTTTTGATAAGCAGTTTACACTTAAGGCTTAGTAATATGATTTATAAAACATGTAACACAAATAAAATTGAAGCAATGTACAAAAATAAAATAAAGCTGTCTTTACTTCATCTGCCCCATAGATCACAATGTCGGAAAGGAAAACTTTACTTTTTTTTGTATACCTTTTTTAAGTAACATCTGTATTATATAAGATAAGATAACATATAATTACATTTATAGATGCATATCGTTGTTAATGTAGTCTTGTGTGTTAATTTAACTTAAACTCTGCTTAGTCATTATTTTTCCTGGCTGATTAAGCACTTTTGTGTATTTGTTTTAGCATTAATATGGAATAAGAAACATGTCTTTATATTTATTATGGAAACCTTTTATGGGTAAAATCAATAGATGGATACAGCAAATTTTATACAAAATTAGACTTTAATAAAAATCTTTTAAATAAAATGCATGTGTCCTGAATGTCACAGGTCATCCAAGAAATTGTATCTGCTTTGAACTCTGCCAAGACTTTAATTAATCCAATTGATAAAAAAAAAGAATGTTATAACAATTTTTTGGGGTCAGAAGTCACTATAAAAATATAAACATTTACCTGTTTCCATTCTACTGGCAGGTTCCATTTTATTTTTTTACATCTTTACCGTGTATATGCAACGTGATATCTTATTTTCACCCATATCTAAGTGACTTCATTCTATATCCAGTAGACTGGGAAAATGCTCTCTCATGTATATTTTTTGTCCATTCTTATAAATGCAAAAGAAATGTTAAGGTTAATTTTTTTTTCAAGAGGTTTGTCACTTATTTGATATTTTAGGTTTTTAAGATAAGATAATTCTCTTTCTTTTAATGCATGCATCTTTTCTTTAATGTAAAAAAAAAAGTTTTGATCTTAAAATTAAGAAAGTCAATTTTGTGAAAAATTTTTTTTACCAATGCAGAGTTGCCTTGAAAATAAAAACTAAACCTCTTGGTTATGCATGATATTTTCTCAGACAAATGAGATTTTAGGTCTCTAATGTTTGCATATGTGATTAGTATAACATAGTTTTAAATTGTTGCTAGTTGAAGAAGTAGGCCTTAAAGCTGTCAAATAAGTAAAGAGAAATAGTTGCAATACAAATATTTGTGAGTGAAGACATTTCAAACATCTATCTTGGTGTTACACTGTCATGCTAATGTGAGTGAAGACTTTTCAAGCATCTATCTTGGTTTTGCACTAACATGATAGCATGCAAATGTACACAAATAGTATAAAGTTGCAATAATTGTTCAGAAAAGAATTGGACAAGTTTTTTTTTTTAAGTTAAAGATAATAGCAATGCTAGACTTTCTCGAAATGAAAAAATACTTTGCTAGAAATTTAAATATTATTTGATTTTTTTAAAAAATGCAATACGTTAACTTTGAAATTTTTAGAAATTACGCTGGACTTTTCATTTGTTTCAGGGCAATGTTTACTGATGGTCTAAGAGAATGTAAAGAATCTAGAGTTTGTCTCAATGGGCTCACAGCTTCAAGCATTGCACATTTAATAGATTTTGCTTATAATTCTACCATAAACTTAGATTCTGGTAAGTTCCAAAGTCATCAAATGATTTTTTTTAGAAATATTACTACTAATGTTGGAAGGTGGACACTTCTGATGTTAGTGATGGTAATTTGGAGATGTCATAAAGTGTTGGCAATGCTTGACTCCCCCTGCTTTCTTATTTGTGCTAGAAAACTCCCAGAAATAACTTGATGCTATGGTACAAGGCAATCTCAGTTGTTTTAGATTTAAGATACTTTAAAAAAGTGAGCAATAATCAGGAACTAGGTCAGAAGCACTGTTTTTTTTTAATATATAAACACTTTAACAAAATGGATAAAAATCAGTATTAACTTGAATTTGATTCTAAGCACTTTCAAAGCAGCTACAAGATATTTACCTGCATCCATCAAAGAAAATCTCAAGCACAAAATTAATATACTACAAATCCAAAGTTATTTCATGCATAGTAACTGCCAAGTGTTTATACAGTATCTGCATTTATTATTATGAATTCTTTTAACCAATTTGAGGCAAAGGACAGTTGACTCTTGCATCTAAAATTCCTACCTCACTAAATTAATATATTAACACTTTGCTAACACTTAATTCATTTAAAACTTGGTTCTAATCATTCCTATGTAAATACATACATACACAATTTGTATTAGTTTCTTAATGTCCAAGAAGTGCTTTAACTTCATATGCTCAATTAGCCCTTCTTTCTTCTTTTTAAACTTTTGGGTTGTTGCCACTTGCCACCATAATTCAATTCTAGCTTTCAGTCATTTTGCATTCTCTCTAGATTACTTACTACTAACTTAAAAAATTCTTTTATCATTTAAGCGCTTCTAATGGTTTTTTTTTTTTCATCAGATAATGTACTTGATGTTTTGTCCGGAGCTACACATGTTCAGATACTTCCAGTCATCAACGCTTGTGAGAACTACTTGAAAAATCACCTGACTCTAGAGAATTGTGTCAACACTGCAAGAGTAGCAGAACTTTTTTCTCTAAGGCATCTTCAGCAGCACGTTCTCAACTTTATCTGTAGAAACTGGGCCACATTCTCTATGTGTTGTGAATTTCACCATATCACTCCCCAGTTTCTCGTGTCCGTCTTGTCGTCAGGCTATCCAGTCAACTGTAAAGAAATTGATGTATTCATGTCTGTTCTGAGCTGGTTTTCCTACTTCCCAGCTGAAAGACTTAGTCAGGTGGAGAATGTTTTGCAATGTGTAATATTTGAAAATATTTCATCAAGTGAGTTAGAAAATATTCTTAACACCAAGGAGTGGATTGAATTGTCCGACAGCTGTCCCAATTTGCTGGAATCATTACCGTCTCTTGGTAGATTACTTAACGGGGTGACACCAGCAACAGCGTTTGATGACACCATCATAAATGTGACCAATTACAACCCTCTAGTCAATTCAAACATTTCAGTGACCAGAATAGAATTGAAAGAAACCAACTTCAAACCTTTTAAAAAACACAAACTTCCAGGACTGATCAATAGCCGAGGTTTTCACTCCAACATAATTGTCGCTGGTGGATTTCGTAAAGAGTCTGGAATGACAAACAATGTCATGTATTTGGACTATTGCACAATGTCCTTTCGGCACCTCACCAAAATTCCCCATCTTGACCAGATCAATTTTGGCATGTGTGTATTTCAAAACCAGCTGTATATTGTTGGAGGGTGTTTTAATGATCATATGCAAGAAATTGCACACCCATTTGGTTTTCGGTACTCACCTACAATGGATGAATGGATAAGCATTGCTCCAATGCATCAGGAGAGGTGTCGATTTCTTCTATGTTCAACTGAAGATCAAATCTATGCCATAGGTGGAGATCCATTTGCCTCTGATGCCACTTTGGAAGATGTGGCACCTTGCGAGGTGTACAGCCCTAAAACTAACAAGTGGAAATATATCACATCTCTTCCTGGAAATAGGTCGCAGCTGGCTGGAACCAGCTTTGGGAAGACTGTGCTTATTTCTGGTGGCATTCAAGAAATTGAGGAAAAGGTTTTCAATGACTTTTATCTGTACAACCCTCGAACAGATATATGGGAAAGAAAGGCCGACCTGTTGACCCCAAGAGCAGATCATTCTATGTTTGTTTGGGAGGAAAAAGTGTATGTCATAGGTGGCTGGCATCTTGATGCTTTAACCAATCGAAGAGTGATGGCCACAAGCATAGACTGCTATGACTTTTGTACTGATTCGTGGGAAGTGGTTGGCTCATTAAATACTGTACGTACTTATGGTACCTATACGCTAGACCAAGATTGTATTTATGCCATAGGAGGATGGTGTGATGGAGATCATGCCCAAAAATGTAGGACTATAGATACTTTTGATCTTCGCTTTCAAAAGTGGGCTCAAGGGCCAGAACAAAACATTGCATTATGGGAACATGGTTCCTGTTCGTTGTATTTACCGAAATTTGTGCCTACTACATAAATTCATGTTAATTTATTTCTTTTTGTGTCCCTATTTTATTTGAACCTTTAATATTTCAATGCCTTGATACATTGGTAAAAATGAATCTCGTATTTAAAATTTTTACATTTAAATTTTGTAACAAATAATGAGCTTTTGATATTTTTTATATTTATATTGTAGCCTAAACTTGTTTTATTTTTTTAATAGAGGGTAACAAAGAATTCCTTTTGATTTAAAAGCAAGGGTTAATTTTCCTTCTGAATGTGTGATTTCTGCTTTCGGTTATTGTTACAATGATTCTGAGTTCAAACCCTATTCATAAGCATCTTCCCTACCCACCATTTCATCCCCCCCCCCTTCCAACAGAAAAAATTGCATTTCAGCTATAATATATCCTTTTTTTTTAAAAGAACAACTAAAAGTTAAAATAGCAAACCTTAAAATGTATTAATTCATCACTTTATCCCATTAGGATTATATTTTAAGGATTTTGGATGTGAAGAAATTAACACACGTTACCCTTCTTTTTGTCTTTAAAATAGAGTCTGCATTAACTAGTCATTACCAGCAGTTCAGAATGTAGCTGTTCTATAGTCCACCATACATTCATATTAACTCTGGGTCTACATGTAGTGTTCGTCATCATTTAGTGATGCTAACACTAGAAGAAGAATATTGTGTGCCATCTATTTAATTTGCTTAATTTATACTTCCATAACATTTGAAACTTGTGCGGTTTTATTTTTTGTAGCATTGCAATGACAACACACATCTGACTAGAACTTGCAGACTTTTCTCTACAACACAATGTAGTAGATGGACTGTGTTCTCATTCCAAACCAGGTTTAACACTGGCATTGTTTGGTCTGGTAAACATTGGTGAACACAAGTTTCCTTTTGCATTTAAAATTGTAAATGTGTTAAACACTTTTTATTTATTGTGTAACATGCACTTAGCTGCATTTGTTCTTCATCTCTGTTTATGTGACTTATGGTGCTTATCATTCATTACATTTGAATTCCATCCATTGTCTATTTATTTCATCACTCATTTACCCATGAGTCTCAGTCATCCAAGTCAACTTACATTTTTTAATCCGATCCAATTTTTTTTTAGCTGTAGAAATTATTTATTTGTAAAACAAGTTGCTAAAGTCACTTGCAGTCAACAAATATTGATTTGATAAGATATAAGAAATTTGTTATAATGTTTTTACCATTCAACAAGATTTGACTCAACCATTTATATTTTAAATTCCCAAGATTAAAAATATCTAGAACCTAAATTTGACATGTCTATGGTACTATATTTAGCACAAACATTCCAAATACACTTGACAGTGTTTTTATAAGATAAGATCAGTTAAAAAAAAAAAAGAATATTTATAGAAGCATTATAATTATATTGATTAATGCATCAGACTATTTTATTTGCTTGTTTTTTTGTTTGTGTTTTAACATGACAAAATATGAAGATCTCTGCTTTTTACTTATTGAAGTTTAGATTTATGGTTTAAAATATAAATGTATATTTGAAAGACGCAATGTGTGTGTGAGAGAGAAGAATTTCTTTATTTAGTTTTTACATTTCTTATGATGACCAGAAAAAAATATCAACAACATTGTGTAAGAAAAGTGACCAGATGAAACATCAACAATAGGTTCAATGAAAAGCAAACAAAATTTTATAGTTTGAATAAATATATTAGACAATGATTTGTTTTGTTGTTTCTATTTGTGGATTTGTTTTATAATATTAGTTTTTTATCTAATTCAGTGGTTTTATCTTATAGACTACAGGTGTTACCTCAAAAAAAGAAAATTTATCTCTGCTCATTTCATGTGTCAATCTAGTCACGCATGTTAATCAGTGACTTTAACTCTTCTAAGTCGTTGTTTTTTCTAGCTGATTCAGGCAACCAATTTCATTCTCTAATGGCACTGGGGAAGAAGGAGCACTTGTACAAATCTGACCTAGCATATGGAATAAGAAATGTGCCTGACGTCTGACTGGTTGGCTTGTTGTCTCTTTTTTTTTATATTGGAAATATTTTCAGGGTCCACGTGTAGACTTGAAAAGCGAAACGGAAATTTTGGCCCTGCTGGGCTACCATATGTTCAGGCTAGTACTTCTGCAAAAGATAACAAAAGCGTATTCCGAGTTTTATTTCCCCCCCCCCCATCTCTGTTCTTATGGGAGCTTATGCAAAGTGAGTCCTACATTATGATAGAGTTTAACCCTCGTTTTAGAGAAGGCCTAAAGGAGATCCGCACCTATTAGTTTGACATTCTTTGATATACGTTTTGTTAGAGATACTTGAGGTCGGACCTATTTGCTAGATATATTGAGTACAGAGTTATGTTAAAGAAACTCTAGGTACCTGCCTGCTTGCTATTTGGTTTAAAATGTTAAAGATTATGTTCGGAATTTCGGGATATATTCGTTACTTGGTTAAATCTGTGTAGGGAAACTTTTTTTTTTAATGTGTAAAGTAGGCCTAATCTTCGTTGAGCTCACAAGGAGAGAGCAGTTGGGGAGAAACATGGCAGACGTCATGACAATTGGCCACATCCCGACACAGCTGGATATCTTGCTAATTTACTTTAATACAAACTGTTGCCGGCACCAGTTTCCCCCTATCACATTTCGGGTTATGGCTTAAAAAAAAAATTATTGACGTCTTTGTGTGGTAGGGGCGCTATGTTCACCACGTGTTGCACAGCGCCCTCTTTGTTTCACCTTTACCCTGTGGTACAGACGCACGTCGCGTCCCTCCTCCTGAAACATCTGCCGCTCTTCATAACTTTCTATAATCTTACGCTCGTACGGTGACAAAGAAGGCGTGGGGCACACCGCGCTATTAGGTGCTTGGGAGGGGGGGGGGGGGGCGGAGATTGGCAAAAAAAAAAGGGGGGGGGGGGCGAATTGGAAAGGGGAGCAATAAGAACATTGATAACCAGCAAATACTTATTAGGTCATACAGGTGGCAAGAAGTTTAAAATTTAAAGTAAGAAAAAAAAAGTTATATTAAAAAAAAAAAAGACCAATCAAATTTAAATGTTATTCAATTATCTTTTGGGATAACCTAACGTGTTATTAGGCCATAAAACACAAGGCGCCTACACGTGTAGATGTTTAGGTTAACATTTGGATCATTTAGAACTCTTGTAGGCCTAATGGAAGCAATTGTTTGTAACACAACTTTGATGGGGGGGGGGGTCTATCTTATTTGTATAAGAGGAATATCCGTTGTTTTGTTACTAATGAGATAAGATAATTTTTATTGATCCAATCTAATGGAAATTCAGTTTGACTACAATTGACAAGCTCATCGAAACTACCGCACAAAAACAATATTGATTAAAAATTCCAACAACATTCACACACGAAACACATACACACTCACAACCAGCGCTTCATGAATTTGACTTCTATGTACTTCTCGATGACGACAGCTGATCTTGTAACACTCTGACCGACAGTGGGATAAAGGAGTTTTTAAATCTTTCAGTTTTAGTCCTAATGGAAAGGAGACGACCACTTCGTTCAGATCTTATGTAACAGTGGTTTAATGGGTGCATGTTGTCTTTAAGAATCGTGAGTGATTTGGAAAGGCATCCTTCTTGGAAGAGCTCTTCAAGAGATGGTAGCTAATGAATAATAATGAAACGCATAAGAGAAGAAAAAAAAATAGAAGACAGAAAGAAAGAGAACGAGCAATAGGAGTGAAGGAGACAAGGGCTGTGCCATACGATGTGTAGTTTATTTAATATTAAAGTTGAAGGAGACAAGGGCTGTGCCATACGATGTGTAGTCTATTTAATATTAAAGTTGAAGGAGACAAGGGCTGTGCCATACGATGTGTAGTCTATTTAATATTAAAGTTGAAGGAGACTAGGGCTGTGCCATACGATGTGTAGTCTATTTAATATTAAAGTTGAAGGAGACTAGGGCTGTGCCATACGATGTGTAGGCCTATTTAATATTAAGGTTGACTGTTATTGGTTGTGCATCTTTTGAGAGAATTGGGTTGAGGAAGATAACTTTGATATTCACTTTTACTACAGTATACAAATAGGCCTAAACATAACATAATTATAGATTTGTATACATTTGCCTTTATGGATAATGCAGTGAACTATCGAAGCAAACATATTAGGCTATAGTTACAAACCTATCATTCTGTCGCATTAACCGTGACAGTCAATATATACAGGCCTAACAGCAAGTAGGCCTACGCACATGTCTTTATTTCCTGAAAGTTCTCTCATTAAATTATATACGTTCATAATATCTCTCTCTCTATATATATTTATATATTATGATTAATGCTCTACTGGCTGATTCAGGCAACCCGCTTCACGCTCTGCACCAGAACGAGTAAGTTCTGTCTCTATTTCTGAGCTATTCGAAGTTGTGTGTTTGTAAGTAAGTGGTTTATAAGCTGAGATACTTTACTAAAAGCTCAGATACTGGACAAGCACTTTAAAAGTTTATCCCCAATTTCAGCCCATTCAATTCTTATTTTGAAGTTTAAAAAAATGCCGCACAGCCTAATTTCGCATAAATATTTGTATCTAGGTCATGATTACCAAATAGTTAATAAATATATTCAACTTGCTGTAAGGCTTGACATATTCCATAGAGCTCATGCCGACAGCAGACGATCCGTCGAGTTTTCGCCCTTTTGCTTACGTTTATTTGCGTAAAGTATCAACCACTCAAATCAAACCAATGAATTCCCCAAGGGGTTGGGAGGGGGGGGAGGGCCTGCTGTTCTTTTCTGATGAAAACGTTTTTCTTTACGCTAGAGTGGCACGCGATGCTCATTCATGCATGCAAATTTTATTCTCAATTCAGCCCCACCCCAAAAACCATCTCTGCCCCCCCCCCCACATGTGTATGTGTAGAACATGGATATGAGCGTACCGCGGGAAATAAAACTGAATTGAATGGGAAGGACGCAGGGAAGAGGGGAAACGGAAACTGGGCAACGGGGCGGTAGGGGGGCGTCCTGACGCTACGCTAACTTGCTGCGTGTCTATCAGGAGCCTGTTTCCGTTTCAGAGTCAACAGATGTTCTTTTCATGGCTGCTATACATTTAGAAAGGAAGTCACTCACTGAAGGCCTGCAGACCTAGTGTGGAGAGCTGGACTTAATAGGGCAGTTAATTAAAAACGACTGTCCAGCGAGAAGGAAGTAACAACGGCGTTACGATGGGGAGGGTTTGAAAAAAAAAAAAAAGGCAATAAGATGTAGGCCCTATCTCAGATAAAAGTAAAAGGGGAAAAAAAAAAGAACTTGGAAAAGATTTGATGAAAAAGAGAGTACGATAAAAGAGAGAGAAAGATAATAGATATACAGGGCCTATAGGCCTTCTAAGGAGAGAGAACATGTATGCCTATCTATCTATCCATACACATATTTATAGACACACTTGACATTGAAATGTAAGATCTTTAGGGTTACATTCTTATAAATTACACATGTTCCTTAAAAAAGAAGATAATTACGCCCAACGCATATCGAAGTTATATAGTCATGCATGCATGCAAACCAGTGACTTGGCAGAATTTAAGTCGTTGGTTAACATGCATGACTAGATGTATGACGCGTAGGACGTAAACATCCTCTTTTCTGAAGTAACGTCTGTATTATATAAGAAAAGATGTTAATTAGAGTCTTGAACCCTGTTTAAGTCATTGGTTTTCCTGGCTGATTCAGGCAACCCATTTCATGCTTTAGCATGTATGAATTAGTCCTAGCATAAGGTAAAAAGAAATGTGCCTTTGTGTCTGAGTATTTTATTACGTTGTGCTATTGTACTTGTAAGTTATGGTTCTGTGATTTATGTATTATTGCTATGTTGCTTTCTTTTTAGCGGCCCCGGAAAGGGGAAAAGACGCTATTAGTTTTGTGCGAAATGTCTGTCCGTCTGTCCCGTTTAGATCTCGTAAACTAGAAAAGATATTGAAAATCCGACATTACAATATTTTAGTCCATTCAAAGTTCTGATGCAACGGCTACTTTTTTTTTTCTGAAAGCGAAAAAATCTAATTTTTAAAATCAGTTATGCAAGCATTTTTTTAAAGAGAAAAAGCTAATTAGTATTAGACCTACATTAAAACGAATAGTAATCTTGTAAACGTCATTTTCGTGTACAGTTTTTATTTTGAGGAAATAATTTCTTTTTTTTTTTTTTGGTTGTGCAATCGAAAAAGAGATTGATCCTTTTCAAAACAATTACATCTATTATAAGACTTCAGTTAGGCCAGTAGAGGCGCGGTAGCTGATCGGTAAAGCGCTTGGCTTCCGAACCGGGGGCCCCGGGTTAGAATCCTGGGATTTTCAACTTCGGAATCCTTAGGCGCCTCCGAGTCCACCCAGCTCCAATGGGTACCTGATATTAGTTGGGGGAAAGTAAAGGCGTTTGGTCGTTGTGCTGGCTACATGACACCCTCGTTAACCGTAGGCCACAAAAACAGATGAGCTTTACATCATCTGCCCTATAGACCAAAAGGTCTGAATGGGGAACTAGTTAGGCCAGGTTCACATCTTTACATTCACTTGCACCTATCCTTTGATCTGCTGTACCGTTGGGGCACTACACAAGATCTGTCAACCTTCTTTCTCTATTCTTATCTCTAATTTGTCTTTGATATAATTTCATTCGGATGTTCTTTCTGAAAATATTGAAGCCTGCCTGGGTGGATCACTTTGGGGGCCGATTTTGAGTTTGTGTTTCCACACAAACTGTCTTAGTAATCTTGTTAGTCTTCTGTCCTGCAGTGTCTCAAAATTCAAGCACTTTACCACAACCCAACTGGAAATGGACAAATTGAAAGATTTCCGCTGATGAAACAAAACACTAACAGCTAAGACTTAAAAAACAAAAAAGAATGAATGAAAACAATGTTTAGGTATCTGATTTAATGCCAGGGTCCAACAAAAAAAATGTTGTCTAGATAATGAAAATAAAAAACTGAAGTTGATATCAATATTTGAATTTGAGTACACAAATGAGGTTTCTGTTAAACAATAAATATATCTCACTATATAACAAATGCATGATTAAAACAAAAAGCAAAGGAACTACAATGGTGAGACTAATGGAGACTGTCAGGACTTTGACAGACTTAGTCTTAACATTCATCACAGTTACTTTGAGAAGTCAATCACTCTTCTTGTGTTTGACACAAAGCGATAACATTTGAACAAACTTAGCAGGGAATGAGTTTTGTTTTCACACAATCTCTATCTGGTCCGAGTTTTTATTAATCCAGAGAATGACCTTGGTAATAAGGTTTCACTGTATTTCATTTCCTGTGAGGTACAAAGAAAAAATGAAGAACACACACATTGATGCTAAACTAGCCAGGCATAATTTCCTTACAATTGATATGGTGTAGACCAGTGGTAGTCAAACTTTTTTAAGAGCGGGTAAAAAACTTAAAGGAAATAATTTTGTCGAATCATAATATTATTTTTTTAATTGGAGATTTTCACAATCAAATAAACAAAGTTAAGGACACTAAATTAAAAACAATAGAGCTAAAACTCTAGGAGCAATTGTTATTAAATGCATTGGTTATATATTTAGGCAGTTACAGTATTCACTTCTTATTGATATTGCAAAACAAGGGGGCAGGGCAGACTAACCAATGCCACAGGCCGGAGTTTGCTCATTACTGGTCAAGAAAAAAACTTAAAATTTACAATTAAAATATGGTCTAGACAATACTGTGAGGTTTTAAAGGTATTAAAATAGTCAGCAGATAACTTAATGCCAGATATTAAGTAATATTAATTGTAGCTGACTTGTTTAGTACAGTTTAAGTGTTTATTCAACATGACCACCACCACCACTCAAACATGAAGATTACAGTCCCGTGAGAGGTGTTACATTGTTTGTCAACTAATCCTAGTCTAGAAACACACACACAAATAAATATCTTAGCATATTGACATTATAAAAACATGCACCCCCCCTGAATGTAAGAGAACTCTTCATTTCAACATTCATGTCCCTTTAAATCTTTGTCTTCTTACAAACATGCCATTTCTTTTGTATGCAAAGAGAACACATAATTAAAAGATACTTCAATAACAAAATATGTAACCTGAGAGCAATATCAAACTGAAGTTTACTAGCCATCTTATAAAATATATACAACTATTTCTAAACATTTCTGAAAGACATGACTAGAGGATGAATAAAATAATGAACCAGTGAATTATAATGAAACAGTTGATTATAACGAAACAGTTGTTATTGAGAAATGTAATATCTTACTGTTGAACAAAGTTTATTGAAAAGACAAAAAATAAGAAAAAAAAAGTTTATTCACTGATATAAAAATGATATTAGGAAACATAAATGCTTACTGGGAACAATCTGATGTCTATTTTGTATATGAGCAAAGCAGATGCAGATCTAGACTACACACAGAAGTAGGAGTACATCAAAGATTTGCAAGTTTATGTTAGGCCCCCCTCGCCCTGCGTCCAATGTAGATAAGTCAAATGGAGGTAACATTCAAATAACGAAATTAAATAACAGGCGAAAAGCCAACAATATAAGTGAGTCGACGCTGATAGCCAACGTTGATTAAGAAGTTTAATAATAACAAAGAGAACCGCTGAATGTCCTCAAGCTAAATCTATATGCCTATAAAAACTGCCTCTCTCTATAGACGCCAAAAGTAATGTTTACATTTCGCTATTTTTCCTAAAAATCCTAGTTTTGTTTTTACTGGTCGCGTCATGACTCAAAACTTTCTCTTTCTATGAAACAAATAACTAATTCCTAATCGTGCCATAACATAAACCACAACATAAATGAATTCTATGTAATTTAACAATCTTTTTATTTCTCTAAGTGTACTTTAAAAAGGAGACATTAATAAAGAAGTTATTTAAAATAAAGATAATCAAATCAATAATTCTTAGTGTAGAAAAAATCAGATAAAGACACAAACACAACCTGTATATGTTTTTTTATATTCTGTGTTACAAGAAAACTACATCAAAATAATTCATTCATTACAATAATTGCTAAACACATACATCTAATAATATACGTAGTAATGGCAATGTCTTTTCCTCTTCTTAAGCAGATTCTTGCAGTAACTTGTAGCTGAGTAAACTGCCAGACTGAAGTATATGGGGGCCATGAATCTCTTTCTTGTCATACTTGCTTGGAGTTTGGTCAGTCTGTTCACTGTCTAGTTTACGCTTTCCATAGCCACCACCACCTGGTGTCTCAAGGTGGAACACATCCTAATAGAATAACAAAACTTGATTGCTATGTCATCTTTATAAATCTGAACATATAGAATAACAGAGAGTCCAAACCTGAACTGATTCTAGAAACATACTTTATTCAGTTTGCTATCAAAGAGGAGCAAACATTTAAGCATGGAAAAATGAATGCAGGTCTAAGAACATGTTACCCAAAGGAAAGTATTTGGGAAATTTTTTTTTTAAAATCTTGTTTTTATATAGTGCAGATGCGCTGTGGCTGAGCGATAAAGTGCTTGGCTTCCGAACCCTGGTGAAGACTGGGATTTTTAATTTCGGTATCTTTGGGCGCCTCTGAGTCATTCCAGCTCTAATGGGTACCTGACATAAGTTTGGGAAAAAGTAAAGGCGGTTGGTTGATGTGCTGGCCAAATGACACCCTCGTTAACCGTAGGCCATAGAGAATGATGACCTTTACATCATCTGCCCCATAGACCACAAGTTTGTTTTTTTTATATAGCGCAAACTTTCATGCTTGATTGCATGCTTAGAATGCTTTTTTACAATGTCTTTTGTGGACCAGTGGGGGACGGGCCTACCATTGATAGAGTTTTAAACAAGGCAAAAGACAGGGAGGAATGGAGAAAGACGGTCGACAAATCTTGCTTGGTGCCCCAACGGTCCAACAGACTAAGGGATAGGTAAAGGTAAGGTAAGGGGTGGGGTCATCTGGGCAAAGGTTTCCATGCTCATCAAACAAAACTCTGCTCTAGTTCAGATTTGAGCTCAAGCTCCCTTGATCGGTAGATAAGCACTTTTTATCTCTCAGCCACATATCTCACAATTTGCTGGATTCGAAGAAACAATTTGATAAGAACAGTTGAACTTTCAACACAAATGCAAATAGGTTTGACCTTTTTTTTTTTGAAGCAAAAATGTTTTTAGAATTTAATAAGCCCTTTCTTCTCTAGTATACTGTCTGTAAGGAAGATTGTCATTAAATACTTTGGTACCTAAGAAGAAACATTGATTAGGATGAAGAATATTGAAATCCCAGTCTAATAAAGCCTTTTTATGAGCTAAAACAGAAGATTTGTCTTTGGCATGCCATACTCTCCCAAACAGGATAAATGACCAATTACATGATATTGTCTCAAAGAATTAGATAGTAGACCCAGTGCAGTCCTAACAGAACAAAAAAACATGCTAGAATCAACAATTTGTAACACCAGAGATGTCACCTACACCTTAGGACAGAAGAATGTAGTAGTGATTGAGACTAGAATATTTTATAATTTAATTTAAAATGGCTCTATAAAGAATGTTAATTAAACAATGTTAAAATAAAGAAGTCATTGCCAGAAGTAGTAATGGATATATGAACTCCACTAGCAATAAAATACATCTACTGTCAAGCTCCTTATGAAATAACATAAAATTGAGCTACATATAAACACTAAATAAGAAATGAAGAGAAATGTACCCCAGGTTTAACTGTTATTGAGTTTTTCCCTCCCAGGTCAATCACTCTTCCATCAGCATGTACAAGTAAATTTTGTCCACGATGACCATTTTCACCACCTGTAGAAACATAAAATGGGAAGTTAGGAAAATTAAAAAAAAAAAAGCATAGACTGTACACACTTAGATAATCATCATCATCATCATCTTTCCTTTGTGTTCCTCATGGAACATAGGGCCTACCCACGGTCTTGCTAGTTTTTTAATGGCTTCCCAGCTCTTTCCTGTCCTCTCGGCTTCATCTAGTACACTGCAATGCCGCATTCTTTTTGGTCTTCCTCTATGTCTAGTACCCTGCGGGTTCCACTCTAAGGCCTGTGTAGCTCTGTTGTTATCGTTTCTATTGGTGTGACCAATCCATCTCCAGTTTCTCTCTAAGCTCTGCACCTCTATATTTCTCTGTCCATCTATCTCTCACAGTTTGGTGTTTTCTATTTTGTCATACCAGTGTATTTGTAAGATAGTTCTCAGACACTTAGGTAATAATTAGACTTTATCTTGGAGCCTCAACATCTCCCACAGTTTGGTGTTTTCTATTTTGTCATACCAGTGTATTTGTAAGATAGTTCTCAGACACTTAGGTAATAATTAGACTTTATCTTGGAGCCTCAAGAAATGGTTAGCTGGTCATGTTGCATGACCCCTGAGCTGTCATTACAGGGTTTCAGACATTGAATCCTGCCCGCAGGTTTGGTTAGCTGGTCATGTTGCATGACCTCTGAGCTGTCATTACGATGTTCCAGACATTGAATCCTGCCAGCAGGTTTGGTTAGCTGGTCATTTTGCATGACCTCTGAGCTGTCATTACGATGTTCCAGACATTGAATCCTGCCAGCAGGTTTGGTTAGCTGGTCATTTTGCATGACCTCTGAGCTGTCATTACGATGTTCCAGACATTGAATTCTGCCCACAGGTTTGGTTAGCTGTTCATTTTGCATGACCTATGAGCTGTCATTACGATGCTCCAGACATTGAATTCTGCCCACAGGTTTGGTTAGCTGTTCATTTTGCATGACCTCTGAGCTGTCATTACGATGTTCCAGACATTGAATCCTGCCAGCAGGTTTGGTTAACTGTTCATTTTGCATGACCTCTGAGCTGTCATTACGATGCTCCAGACATTGAATTCTGCCCACAGGTTTGGTTAGCTGTTCATTTTGCATGACCTCTGAGCTGTCATTACGATGTTCCAGACATTGAATTCTGCCCACAGGTTTGGTTAGCTGTTCATTTTGCATGACCTCTGAGCTGTCATTACGATGTTCCAGACATTGAATCCTGCCCGCATGAATGAAAGGAACATCCAAAACTTAATAAAACAAAAACAAGATTAAGGCATTCCCAACAAGACTATAAGGTTAAGTGTTCACCTTCAAGACCATAAGGGGAGAAAACCCTTCTTTCAGTAAGTAGTGACAATGTCACAGGTCTTCGGAAAAGCAGTTCCCTAATTACACCATCTCCACCATTGTAAAGTCCTCGTCCACCAGAGCCAGGATTTAGTTTGAAACATTGTACAATCACAGGATATCTAAATGGTAAATGAAAATGATATCAGGATTTAGTTTGACAAAATGTACAATCACAGGATATCTAAAAGATAAATTAAAATGATATAATTAATTATGAAAAAAAAAATAATACAAGGCTAACTAGAATTTCACTATAGACATACTTGTCCTATGTCCTCTAGTTTAAGGAACTATGGAAACATGAACTATAACTCTCACCTTTTTTCGAGAATTTCAGGGTCAGTGATTCTGGTGTTAGTCATGTGAGTATGAACTCCACTTCGACCATGCCAGGTTGGTCCCTGGAAAAATAGTCAAACAAAAAAAAAAATTAGCTTAGGTTTATGCTAATACCAATTTTTAGAAATAATTTCTTAGACACATTTTAATAAGAAATAATACTAAAATGAAGGTCTCACCGCTCCTGCTCCCCCAGCGACAGTCTCATAATAACCAATTCTCTCATCACCAAATGTGATATTGTTCATACAACCCTAAAAACAAGAACAACAGTTTAACATTCTGTCATAGGCAACCACAAGAATAATTAAGTTTTCTAAACCGAATGTAAAATACCAGTTATTGGCCATTTAGATTTATATTTCAAATGTATGCTGTATAGCTATAATTTTTTTTTCTCTTCAGTTCATATATTCACATCTGTATTTTAAACCAAAGTGTTTACCTATGTGGTGTTTGACCTATTTTAAACCAAAGTGTTTACCTTTGTGGTGTTTGACCTATTTTAAACCAAAGTGTTTACCTATGTGGTGTTTGACCTATTTTAAACCAAAGTGTTTACCTTTGTAGTGTTTGACCTATTTTAAGCCAAAGTGTTTACCTATGTGGTGTGTGACCTACTTTAAACCAAAGTGTTTACCTTTGTGGTGTTTGACCTATTTTAAACCAAAGTGTCTACCTATGTGGTGTGTGACCTACTTTAAACCAAAGTGTTTACCTTTGTGGTGTCTGACCTACTTTAAACCAAAGTGTCTACCTATGTGGTGTGTGACCTACTTTAAACCAAAGTGTTTACCTGTGTCATCTGTGACCTATTTCAAATTAAAGCAATTACCGGTATCTATGTTGTCTGTGACCTACTTTAAACCAAAGTGTTTACCTGTGTTGGTTATGACCTACTTTGAACCAAAGTGTTTACCTGAGATGCGGCACAAACTCCAAAAGCTTTGAGTACAACATCAACTATTCTTTGTGAGGTCAAGACATTCCCTCCTACAACAGCAGCTTCCTCTGAGGGATCTATCAGACTGCCTTTGGGCATTATTACTTTAATAGGTGCTAGGCAACCCTGTCAGATGAAACAAGTCTATTGACAGTTCTCTGTTCTAGTTTAGATACATCAAAAAGACTACAGCCTATGATCAACTTGCTTATTTTTTTTTTTTTGAACACATCTAAACATAAATTGTGAGTATAGAAATATGCATAAATGTATTAACTCTTGCATGAGATCAAAATTTAACCTGATTCAATGGTACATCATGTCCCACCATGCAACGCATGCAGTAGATAATGGCAGACAGAGTTATAGCCCTTGGCGCATTGGTATTGCCATAGACCTGGTGACCAGTGCCCGTGAAATCAAATAGTGCAGTGCCCTGTAGACACAACCACAAAAGCAAATGTAATGCTAATCTGATGACTACTCAATACATATTTTGCTAAAGCTATAAATCAAACAGTGCTGTGCTCTAGAGACAAAAATAAAAGTAATGCTTATTTGAAACTAACCTCGTTTTCATCTATATTGATATGTAAACAAATTCGGCTTCCATGGTCCATAAAATCTTCAGCATAAATCTCTGTCCTTCCAGTTGCTGCTTTTGTTTTTCTTCCGATTTCCTTCAACATTTCTTTGACTGCCACTTCTGCATTTTCCTAAAGTAAAGTTTTAGGTTAGTCAACATATTAGCTCAATCATAAGCAGATAAATAGCATCATTACTATTCCGAAGGATATAAGACATTGCAATAGCTGCTGACCAATATATTCAATTATAATACCTGTATATACTTCATGTAGGCTTGAACTACTTCTAGACCATACTCAGTGATGAGTTCTGTAATCAATTTGATTCCCTGAATACAGAAAGTATAAAAAATCCTATAAAAAAAAACAACAAAGCTTATCTAAAGGGGAAGAACTCCGTCCTTAAAACTATATCTACCAATAATGTACATGCTATTTCCCTTATTCGATATCAAAACAAAATAATTAATTACCAATAATTAATTGACTAATTGAATAGTTTTCTTTATTGGTTCATGTTGTGTTAGGTACAATAAATAATTGTTTAAATTATCAACTTGATCGGAGAATACGTGAAAGAGAAAAAGCGTTAACAATTATTTAAGGGAACTAAACCCAATTAATTTTGCCACATCCCTTGTTGCTATTAAACAAAATAATTAATAACAGTAATTAATTGTAAAATTGGTTACTTTTTGTTTTATTGATTCTTGTCAGTCTATGTCAATAAATAATTGTACGAATTTTTAACTTGATTCGAGAATGGGTGTGGAAGAAATAACTTGTACACACTTTTTATCAGACAGACAGATAGACAGACGGACAGAGTGAGTTGATATAAGGTTTTTAAAAAACTTGACATTTACACATAGACAAAAGTTAATTGATAAGTGAGTTAGTAACTGAATAGAAACAAAAAACACTAACAAAAATGTAACTGTGGTTGTTATTTCAATCCTTTGGAAAGCAGAAAAGTCAAAAGGAAAAAGGATATCCCCCTCCCCTACCACTAGATTTAAAAACAAAAATGTTACATTAAGATTATTTGTTATTAAGGTTTAAAAATTTTCAAAGCAAACAAAAATTAAAATCTACACTGAATTTTGTGAGTGTAGAATATGTTAAGAGAATCAAATTCCCTTTTTTTCATCGGCTGAGGACTTACTACGAAAGTTTGTTTTACGTTTCTTCCTTATCCCCCCAGGATGGCAGGGGTCGGCAGAAGGCAGGGTTCAAACCCAGAACCATAGAGACAACAGTCAAGGGCCCATACAACACAACCAGGTCTAGTTCAAGACAAGCAAAAGTCTTAATGGAAACACACATACTCTCCTGAATTATTTACAAATATTTTGTCATTTTTGTCAGCTGCTCTTTCATATTGACCTTAAATGAGGTTTCATTCATTTAGACCAGCGTTTCCAAAACTTTTTCCTTAATGGAACACATTGCACATTCTCAGTGTTTAGCAGAACACTGATTTTTTTTAGAGATTAATTCATGTGGTGGCCTACTAGTTAATTATTCCAGTAATTCGTGAAAACCTATTCAGGCCTTGCAGGACACTAGGGTTCTGTGGAACACAGTTTGGGAAACACTGATTTAGAAAATCTTGTGAAATACCTTGTGGTTGGCAGCTACTTGAGCTTTGAGGTCACTGATGTTGTCTTGTAAGTTTCTAGAACCCTTGCTCCCAGGATATTTAGCTGGGTCTTGTAAAGCTTTGATCAATTCTGGGAAAAAAAAAGTATTTTTCATAATTATTAACAATGAAAGTCTATTCAAAATAAAGAAAATGATGAAACCCAAATCAAAATAGTTTGTAAGATAAATGAAAGCAAAAATAACTGATATTTAATCAAAACTATGCAGATCATGTACAGCAACTTTTAAATCAGAATTCAAAAAATAAAAACAACTTGGCTGAATATATTGAAACTACCACAATGTAGAATGAAAAATTTGGATATTAAAAATATTGTTATAAACCTACCCTGCACACCACGATCCAATATAGTGTAGGAGGTGCGCTCTAGTTAGTGCACTGTTAAAGATTGAACTGATAATAAATGTTGACAGTAGAGAGACTGGATTCCCAACTAAGTGGATAGGATACTGTATATAATGAGGCAGATTTATTTGCCTGTGTGTTTAATCTGATATTAAAACTGTTATTGTTTTTTCCTTGTCATTGAGTTGCTTGTCATAAATTCATTAAATAAAGTACCGAAGTTAAATGTTATGGAATCTATACCTTGTTCTTTAAACTCTCCATTCTCCACCAACTTGAAAGACTTAAAAACCGCCCCCTCCTGGAATATTGACGTAGAATGTGGAGGCATGGAGCCAGGAGTGATGCCCCCTATATCGGCATGGTGACCTCGACTGGCTACGAAAAAGACTGGCTTGGGCTGGCCATTGAAAAATACCTGCAAGATGAAATTCATAATACAACTCACTAAATGAGCTCGTAAGAAAATGATTGAAAACAAGAATCTAAAACTAATAAGTCAAACTTTGGTAGTTTCTAGCTCAATAATGATTCAGCCATGAAATAAAAGAATTTCACATTTAAAAAATAGCAGATTTTATTTTTGTTTGTCTCTAAATTGTAAAGTAAAAGAGAGATGAAAATGTAGTTCAATAGAAATAGAGTAATCTTTCTCATTCTCTTTCTTTACTATATAAAAAAATTAGTGCTTGTTTTTCTTACTCAGGATTTGCTCAATAAAAACAAAATCTGGTGACTGGCAAGAAACCAAAAATCAGTTACAAACTCTTGTCAATATGATTGCACCACTGAAGATTTGTTCTCACAAATTGAAACGCACAGCTGTCAACTTACTGGTGTTATGACAGTTAAGTCTGGCAGATGACTTCCTCCAGCCTCGGGATGATTACTTAAAATAACATCCCCATCCTTGAAGTTGTCTCCTAGTGTCTTGATCTGAATCAATTGAATATATTCTTTAAAAAAATAACATTGTAAAAAGATATAATATTTTATGTCAATACAAGTTCTGAATTTTTGAATTACATCTGCTGCACTTTCTAGATTGGACTTTTCCTTCTTTTAGGAATGTCCTCATATCAGCAAAAGGAATGGAATAATTCTTTTAATAGACAGTTTATAATGATATTTAAGTCTGTAATTTTTGCTTTACAAGTTGCAGATATGGGATAACAGGTAGTTTATTTAACTCTAGCCCATAATAAATGGCAGCACATAATCTATGAAGGAGGCAACTATAATAAAAAAGAATATTTAAGTATATTTTTGAAAAATATTTGCTTATTGAATTTTGATTTGGCTTTAAAAAAATGTTTTGTAAAAAAGAAACATTGAAAAGAAAGCAAATCTAGAAGTACTTAAATACACCAAACATCACATTAAGTGGATTGGATTTTGAATAAATCCCTTTCTCTAATATTGGCAAAGCTAATTCTCTTTAATGATAATTTGTGTTTAGCAATCACTACTTTAATTTTCAATAAGAATATGCAAATAAATTTGTATGTGTATCTCTTACCCATTCATATGTGTCCACTTACATGTGCTCTCAAAGCAGACATTAAATAAAACATAATAAGAATATCAAGAACAAAAGGACATGAACTTTTTTGTGGCTCACATTCTGAATTTTAGCAGCAGTGCAGTTTGGTTCCACAAGAATAGTGCTGTCAATAATACATTTAAAAAAAAAGAAACTAAAATGATGTGTTTGATACATAGTAAATATTGCTTCTAGTGCGGTGCACTTCAACAGCAACATTGAAGACTGGTTTAAAACCACAGAATGAGAGAAGGCTGCCTACTTTCATCAACTCTTTTCAATATCTTCCTAGAAAAAAAGAATGGAAAATGCTTTTTTTTCATGTATAGCACAACTTAATCATTCTGAAAGTTGAAAGTCTCTCACCTGATATTGCACTGTTTCTTGCATGGCTCCTAAATGTACTGGAATATGTGGAGCATTAGCCACAAGTCCACCATCTGGTCCAAACATGGCACAACTGAAGTCAAGTCGCTCCTAGGGATACATCACATTCAAATTTATATAAATTTAACTTAGTGCTCCTAGGGATACAGCACATTCAAATTTATATAAATTTAACTTAGTGCTCCTAGGGATACATCACATTCAAATTTATATAAATTTAACTTAGTGCTCATAGGGATACAGCACATTCAAATTTATATAAATTTAACTTAGTGCTCCTAGGGATACAGCACATTCAAATTTATATACATTTAACTATGTGCTCCTTGGGATACATCACATTCAGATTTATATAAATTTAACTAGAGTTAACTAAACTGAGTTAACTTGGCCAAGGATGTCCTATAGTTAGAGAAATATTGAAATCATCCAGCACTTAGTTAAATGTATATAAATTTTAATGTGCTGTATGCCTAGGAGCACTTAGTTAAATTTATATAAATTTGAATGTGATGTATCCCTAGGAACACTTAGTTAAATTTATATAAATTTAAAAGTCATGTGATATAAATTTAACTAAGTTATTGAAATCATCCCAAGCTGATGTAAGAGGCCTAGTCAAGCCAACGGAGACTCAATAAGTTTCTGAAATCTTGATTAAAAACTTGATTTCTATCAAAACTCAAAGTTGGATGCTACAATATCAAGGTTCTAAAACTGTGCTAACCACAAACTGTTTCTTCTTCACATCTGAGACAGCCAATTTTTTAAAATGTTTATTTTTTGCTGGTCTCTAGAAAATTAAGTGACCTCATGATATTCAAAGGTGACCTCATGATATTCAGAAGTGACATCATGATATTCGGAAGTGACCTCCTGATATTCAGAAGTGACCTCATGATATTCAGAAGTGACCTCATGATATTCAAAAGTGACTTCATGATATTCAGAACAACATAGAGGAATGATAAGAAAACTTTGGTACATTTTGTCTTTTACAAATGTGACTATTGAAAGTCAAGGGACACAAGAATTATCATAAACCCCAAAATATTTTTTTTTCTGTCAATATAAAATAAGCAGAGGCTCAATGCTTTGTAAATTCCTTCCCCTGAGACAACATTTTATCTTTGGCAATGGATTGGGTCTAAAACTATGTCCTTGTAAAATATTCCAATCAAATGTTTGCCAGTAACTTATGGCAAGGTAAAAGGAAATGAAGACTTAAGAATTAAGTTGTTAAGAAAAGACACAAATATAAAATTCTGCTTGAGAAATAACTTTTGTTAAATAAAAATTGCAACTTGTTTACCTTGATATTAGTTGATATTGAAGTTCTCTGTAAGGCTCTGAAAAGAAATAGGTCAAAATTATATATCAACTAGACAGAACTAAAAACTATAGTAGTAATGCTGAAGTGGTCATTTGATTTAAGCTAAATTTCCATTTGTTTGGAACAATAAAATTATCTTATTTTAAATATTTCTAAGCAATTATATTAGTTTTTAAAAAATATTTTGGTTTAATTCTGAAAGCCAAATAAAAAAACAAAAAACAATAACAAAATGCTAAACATAATTGTAATATTTGTTTTGTTTTTATTTTACATATTTCTGATGCTCCTTCAGAATTTAAAGATTATTACATCTTAACCCAAACCTCCTGAGGACAGCAGGGGATTCTAGTCGGCAGGGGGTCGAACCCTGTACCATCAAAATGACAATCCAGAGCGCATCTCACACGACTAGGCAGCCAACCCGCCCCAGATTCAAATCTCGGTGAAGACTGGGATTTTTAATTTCAGGATCTTCTGGCACCTCTGTAGTCAACCCAGCTCTAATGGATACCTGATATTAGTTGGGGAAAAGAAAAGGCAGTTGGTCGTTGTTCTGGCCACATGACACCCTTGTTAACCGTGGGCCAAAGATACAGATGACCTTTACCTCATCTGCCCCATAGATCACAAGGTCTGAAAGGGGAAACTTTACTCTTTATGTATACATGAGAACAGCTGAAACGTTATAACTTACCGACCCATCTGCTCTGCAGTGCTCATAAACCGATGAGAAAAGATTGACAACTGAATGGCATCTAGGTCAGTGCCCACAACTCTCTTCTTAAGACTCTCCACTTTAATGTTCACGTTACCATGTTTGTTTATTGCAGCTGTGCAGTTTGGTTCCACAAGAATAGTGCTGTCAATAATACATTAAAAAAAACCAACTAAAGTCACAAGAATAGTGCTGTCAATAATACATTAAAAAAAAGAAACTAAAATGATGTGTTTAATACATAGTAAATATTGCTTCTAGTGCGGTGTACTTCAACAGCAACATTGAAGACTGGTTTAAAACCACGGAATGAGAGAAGGCTGCCTACTTTCATCAACTCTTTTCAATATCTTCCTAGAAAAAAGAATGGAAGATGCTTTCGAAGTGAGAAGAAGAATTACCAACTTGCGCTTAGCAGATGACACAGAAGGTCTGGCAGGGGCAGAAAAAGAATTAGCTGACTTGGTGATGTGTATAGACAAGTCTTCCGCAGCATACTGTATGCAAATCAATGCAGAAAAAATATACAAAATTATGACCAATTGCCAACAGGGCTCGAAAAGGGACATCAGTATTAGAGGTGAAGAGCTGGTGAGTGTCAGTAGTATTAAATACCTCAGAGCTATCATCTCAGATGATGAAACCAAATCTGAATTACAAGCTAGAATTGCACAGTCCTCAGCAGCATTTGCAAAACTCAAAACAATCTGGAAAAGAAAAATGCATAGCCTTCGATACTCAGACTGATGCATTTCCTTGTCTTGGTCATATTTTATATGTTTGTAAATCTTGGATGCTGACTGAAGAACTAGAGAGGAGGATCCTAGCAATGGAATTGACTGCTAAAGGAAGATCCTAAGTATCACATACAAGGATCAAATCAAAAATGAAGAAACAGGATTAATACAGCGACTCAAGCCAACGATGACCTGCTAACTACTGTCAAAAAGCGCAAACTAAAACTCCAACAGATGAAGAAAAAAGAGAGAAATAGCACTAGAAAAACACAATGCACAAACACGAAACCCTGCTAGACCAAATTAAAAACTAAGGAATGCCTGAGACCCAAGGCATTTGTTTTTACTTTGGTCCCAAAAGGGTTTCCTATATTTATGTCTATTGTATTTTCTATACACTCGTTTATTGTTACAGCAGTATATCTTTACAGAAGAAGTGCTGGCAATAGTATATTTACCATACCTAATTAGAATTCTGTGCACTTATACAGTTGTAAAGATGTAACAAAAAAAACAACCTAAACTGATCTTGTACATTTTGTTTTTTTCTAGTTACAATGTGTTTTTTTTGAGTAATGCACAAATTGTAAAACTAATTTCCTTACGGACAATAAAGATTATTATTATTATTAAAATACAATGTTTCTAGGTTTCTCAAATGAAGAAACTTTTAACTTTTAAAAATAGACCTACCTATTTTTATCAATGATAATGGCTGGTCCTTTAATTACATGTCCTGCTAATAAATTGTCCAGCAAGAAAACACTTGTATTTAAACAACCTTCTTCAAAGTAACAATGGACAACCTGAGGACAGTTGGACATTGTCATGAGCAGTTGGACAGTGTTTTTTTTTTCTCGAATCTTAAACCTTGTAGGCTTATAATTTTTTTCGTATTGAATTGTGAGTTTGAAATTTTGAGTTTAGGCACAGCGGCACAATTTATACCATGTCGTGCCCGTAATCCTTTAAGGATCACTCTCCCTTTACATAACAAGGGCTATATTCTATACAGTTAAATCATTAAAAACAAGGTCTATTCACAGTTAAAATAGTAAAGGTAGTAAAAATGTAATAATTTGGTAAAAATCTTATGTAAATATTATATGTTCACAGTTCAAAAATCAGATCTTCGTAGACAACCCCACCTCCCGGACAAAGCCCAGTACCTTCCCAGGGTCGACATTGTCGAATAGTGTTTTCAAGGTGTGTGTTCTACAAAATTTCTCTGTATTGAATTGTTTGCTACGTCATAAAGTCAGGTGACATTTATTTGGTCATTCTTTGCTCCAGAGGCAGTTCACCCTCTGAAATTGGTTGAAACGGACAGTTTGTTTGGTCTGTAAAAGATTCTTTGCTTGTCTAAACTAGTGGACAGCTTTAGTACTATTCTCTTACTATTTCATAAGATTTTTGAACCCCTTTTTAGTGAATTGATTGTTTGCTATATCTCTGTTATATTTTCTATGAGGTTTTGTTTATTATTCCTAATCTTAAAGTAGACATTGAGTTTTTTTGTTCCACATAGTTGGTTACACTAAGTAAGACTCTGTGTGAATGGTGTATTTGTCAGGCTGAACCTAGGGACTAAAAATTCCTTATAATATTGAGCAATCAAATGAAATAATTTACACATAAAAAATATATAATTGCTATAAGTAAAAATTACACTTAACATTAATATCAAAGTATTAAACCACAATGCACTGGGAGATATCTTATCATATAGCTTACAGAATTACGAAAAAGAAGATACTTATTTGTAAGAGTTACATATCACATATACAACACACTGGGTGATTTAGAAAATGTGTCAGTGTGCTCATAGTTCTACCAATGAATTATTACTTAGACACAAAAACATTTATCAAATAAATAAACCTTGTGTTGAAATAATCATTAAATGGACAAAATGTTTTCATTTTTATCATTATAATAATTACAAACACAACTGCCAATCATCAGGAACAAGAAAGTTCATCCCTAGAAACAAACAGACTGTTGAATAGAACACAATGTACCTGTTCATGTTGAGGGGGGTCCCTTGCCTCCTGAATCAGGTTGTAAGTTGCCGCCAGAGATTTCCCTACTCCCCTGACTCTTATGTTGTCCACCAAAATGTTTCTCGATCTTAAAGTGAAGCCAAACTCTGTTTGATATCTGAAAATTGTAACGTTTTCTTTCTTTCAAGACAAGATCAACTCATGTAAATTGGAAAGTTTTCTTTCTTTCAAGACAAGATCAACTCAGGTAAATTGGAAAGTTTTCTTTCTTTCAAGACAAGATCAACTCAGTTAAATTAGAAAGTTTTATTTCAAGACAAGATCAACTCAGGTAAATTGGAAAGTTTTCCTTAAAGACAAGATCAGCTCAGGTAAATTGGAAAGTTTTCCTTAAAGACAAGATCAACTCAGGTAAATTGGAAAGTTTTCCTTAAAGACAAGATCAACTCAGGTAAATTGGAAAGTTTTCCTTAAAGACAAGATCAACTCACGTAAATTGGAACGTTTTCCTTAAAGACAAGATCAACTCAGGTAAATTGGAAAGTTTTCCTTAAAGACAAGATCAACTCAGGTAAATTGGAAAGTTTTCCTTAAAGAGAAGATCAACTCAGGTAAATTGGAAAATGTAAAGGGAAAATGTGTACCATACAAAGCTTATGATACTACTTTTTATCTTCTCCCAACATCACAATAATGTCAGTACTATAAAAATAAAACATTGATGAGGCATTTTCCAAAATATAGCACAGTTCAGATCATGTGAAAAGAAGAATTACCAACATTCATAGCATACCAAGGACCTAAAGCGGATTATTATTATTTTTTTAAACTAAGCTTTGCAACCTAATTATATATGTATTAGGATATTACAGGACACATAAAACAATCAAGACAATATTAACTATTACAGTTAGAATGGGTTCAACAAATTAAACCTCTGGTGTCCTTGTAGTATTTTAGGGTTAAATTAATGTCTAATAAAAAATGTTTTTTGTTTTTTTAAACAAAGCTTTGCAACCAAAATTGTATATTAGGATAATACTGAACACATTAAAAAAAAAAAAAAGAGAAAATTAACTATTACAGTTAGAATAAGCCTCTGGTGTCCTTGTGGTATTTTCGGGTTAAAGTGATGTCTAATAAAAAATGAATGCATTAGACGTTACCTGTTGACAAAAGCCATGGAGAAGTCACCATATGAAGAAGTGTTTGCGGTAGCTGGGTAGTGATTGGGACACATGAGTGCACAGTCTGTTCCCTCATACCTGAGGTGTAAGTAGGGGTGGGTCTCAATCTGTTCTCTGCAAGACACAAACACATTAGCATTCAATCATGCCAATCCAAATAATGAATTCAACAGTTCCACAACATATACAGTGGGTTAGTGATAATTAAAGTTTTGTTCCTCAATCAAAAGAAACAGTTCTTTTGTTCACTTCATAATAATCTGTAAAACTAAAACAAAAGTCTGCAAAATAGTGAGAAAAGAGTTCTGTACCTTTGGAAACCTTGACCTTCCAATTCTTCAAAACATTTCTTCTCTAAAGAAGCAATCCTTTCATCAAGTTTCTGAAAGTTTTCTGTAGAATACAATTTGAAAAAAAAAAAGCAATTTTGAAAAGAACATTTTATCTATTCAATAGATCAATAAAACATTGGTGAGAAACAAATGGGAAACAAAATGTTATAGCCAAGTAAAAAATGAAGACTGAAATACTCCATCCTAGTGAATTCTGTAAGCTATAATACAAAATAAAATGTACATTTAATTTTGTAAAGTTCCCCTTTCAGACCTTGCAATCTATAGGGCAGATGATGTCAAGGTTATGTTTCTTTGGCCAATGGTTAATAGCAAGGTGTCATGTGGCCAGCACAACGACCAACTGCATTTACTTTCCCCAACTAAAGTCAGGTACCCATCAGAGCTGGGTGGACTAAGGAGTGCCCTAAAAATCCCAAAATTCAAATCCCAGTATTCATGAGATTCAAACCCAGCTTAACCAGTCAGCAAAAAAAACCCAACCATTTAATTTTGTAGCCTATAGAAATCAACAAAAATAAATATTTACCACTAGCATAAATTAAAGCAGCAGGTTCCTGTGCTTCATAGACAACATCAGCAAGAGCCATGCCATAGGCCGACAGAATGCCTGCATACCTAGGAGACAGGGAGTTGTAGCTAGGTAAGTACAAGTATAGACAGAATGCCTGCATACCTAGGAGACAGGGAGTTGTAGCTAGGTTAGTGCTTGTAAAGACAGAATGCCTGCATACCTAGGAGACAGGGAGTTGTAGCTAGGTTAGTGCAAGTAAAGACAGAATGCCTGCATACCTAGAACACACAGAGTTGTAGCTAGGTTAGTGCTTGTAAAGACAGAATGCCTGCATACCTAGGAGTCAGGGAGTTGTAGCTAGGTTAGTGCTTGTAAAGACAGAATGCCTGCATACCTAGAACACACAGAGTTGTAGCTAGGTTAGTGCTTGTAAAGACAGAATGCCTGCATACCTAGAACACACAGAGTTGTAGCTAGGTTAGTGCTTGTAAAGACAGAATGCCTGCATACCTAGAACACACAGAGTTGTAGCTAGGTTAGTGCTTGTAAAGACAGAATGCCTGCATACCTAGGAGTCAGGGAGTTGTAGCTAGGTTAGTGCAAGGAAAGACAGAATGCCTGCATACCTAGGACACACAAAGTTGTAGCTAGGTTAGTACAAGTATAGACAGTATACAATTTATTTCTAATGACCTCTTTCATATTTGAAAGTATAGGTTTAAGTTTTCTAAATATAAATAACAAACGAAACAATATTTACAGCTAAGAGAATAACATTGTCCAAAGTCAAAGAGTCATGTCTGATTCTATTTGAAATAAAATTCCGAAAACCAAAAACACATACCTATGAATAAAGACTTCCTTCATACCTAGTGAACGAGCAATAGCACAAGCATGCTGCCCCCCAGCACCTCCGAAACATGCCAATACATGGCGGGAAGTATCATAACCTTTGGCCTAAAGATTTAACATGATTTAAATACTTTGCAGTTTTTAGAAAAGATTTCTATTTATTTTTATCATGGAAATATAGCTAAATATAGCTAAATACTTAAGACATATACATACTGAGCACTTTACAATATTTCTCACTACTTGTAAAAAAAAATAATATTTTTGTCAGCAAAACAGTTGTCACTCTTACTTGGGTTAAGGCTCTGATGGGTCGGCACATGGCCTCATTGGCTACAGAAATAAACCCAAGGCTGACTTGTTCTTTGGTCATTGGGACAAACTCAAGATTTTGACTTTCATGTTGACACTTTAAGAACAAGTTGACCTGAGAAATGATTTCAAATGACTAGTAAAATGTTGGCATGCTTGAAATAAATTAAAACAACACAACATACGAAACACTACAGTTTGTCCAAATGGTACAAAGTTGATTTTTTTTACAAAAATGCCAATCAGTTAGATCTAAGCTTGGATTAGGTGTTCAATTCACAAAATCTATTTTTTATATTATAGTATTAATGAAACTTAAGCAGTTTAAAAACACTACAGCCTTACATGATTATAAAATCATATTAACCTCATGAGTCAGATCTTCAAAGGCTTTCAGTGTAGCTGCTTTATCAAGTGGCATGTCTTCAGTCTTACCAAATATACGTGGGAAATATTCTGGTAGCAGTCGACCAAGGCAAAGATTAGCATCAGTAATTGTCAATGGGCCACCTGTCAAGAATTTGTTCAACATTCAAAACATAATATTGTGTTTTTCACCTGACACTAGCATTCATCCTTAGCAGTTTTGTTGTGGGTCAGCATTTTAAATTTACATTTATTACAGAAGATAGGTTCTTGGATCTACTGCAGTGATAGATTTTCGAATTAATACTCTCTCCAAATATCCTACTTAAAGAGCTAAGTTTGTAGGGTTTAAGAATTAGGTTTAAAGTTCAACTTGACTTAATTCTCTTGCATTTGGCTGTTAATTGCTCTTTTGTGTGTGTGGATGTATCACAAACCTTTTATTAATTTATATTTTATAACAAAACATCAACTGTGAATTAATTGATAGAGCCAAGATAATGTCCCACATTTAATCTACTAGAATTGCAAAAAACAAAAGAGCGCGCTTCAATCTTTCCTTTACCTTTCATGTAACAGACAGGACCAGGGTGTGCCCCAGCAGATTCAGGTCCCACAACAAACATACCAGACCTGAAGAACAACATCGATCCTCCACCAGCGGCTACTGTATTGATGTCCAGCTGAAAAAAACAAAAAAACATTTTTAATTGATTTTTTCCCAATACTTGTCTCATACTATTTTTAAAATGTTATTGGCAGGACATCGGTATAGTTATAACACAGATATAAACCAATGAAACCAAATACAAAACTAGTAGACTTGACTGCAATGATGAAGTTACGTGAAGTATGAAAGGCACAATAAGAGATAGGCTTTCATCATCATTATTATAACCTGTCCCTCAACTTTCAGGGTGCTGTGACAGCTTAACCAAATCCCTCTACTTTAGCTGGTCAGCAGCTGTTCTTAGCAGGATAGCAAGATTGTGGCCGGTCCATTCTTTTATGTTACCCAGCAAGCCTTTCTTTGGTTGCCCTTTCTTCATGCTCCCTCCACTGCACCTTGACAGTGAGTCATGTCATACAATATGACAGAACCAGCTCAGTTTTCATATCTTCACAGTATTGAGGAGTTCTTCATTTTCACCAGCCAGAGTGTTGACTTGTGAAAGTATGAACTCATTTGTCTTCTGTTCCTGGTATCTGATACCCAACATTTGTCTGTAGCATTTACTCTCAAAAGCTTGGATTTTTCTTTCTGCCTCACTGTTCAGTGTCCTGGTATCTGATACCCAACATTTGTCTGTAGCATTTACTCTCAAAAGCTTGGATTTTTCTTTCTGCCTCACTGTTCAGTGTCCAGGTATCTGATACCCAACATTTGTATGTAGCATTTACTCTCAAAAGCTTGGATTCTTCTTTCTGCCTCACTGTTCAGTGTCCAGGTATCTGATACCCAACATTTGTCTGTAGCATTTACTCTCAAAAGCTTGGATTTTTCTTTCTGCCTCACTGTTCAGTGTCCAGGTATCTGATACCCAACATTTGTATGTAGCATTTACTCTCAAAAGCTTGGATTCTTCTTTCTGCCTCACTGTTCAGTGTCCAGGTATCTAATACCCAACATTTGTATGTAGCATTTACTCTCAAAAGCTTGGATTCTTCTTTCTGCCTCACTGTTCAGTGTCCTGGTATCTGATACCCAACATTTGTCTGTAGCATTTACTCTCAAAAGCTTGGATTCTTCTTTCTGCCTCACTGTTCAGTGTCCTGGTATCTAATACCCAACATTTGTCTGTAGCATTTACTCTCAAAAGCTTGGATTCTTCTTTCTGCCTAACTGTTCAGTGTTCAACTTTCATAAACATTTTAAAGTGCAGAGACCATTAGGTTTCAAAAGAGTCATAATCACTAACTAGCACATATACTTCAACAATGCTAAACCTGTGGAGCCTGTATTGTGATTCCTGCTGTAGTTGTCTCAAACACATGTTCAAACTCTCCTGCAAACCTGCTGACATCAGTTGAAGTGCCTATGGACAGACAAACAGTAAGTGATATCATAATGCTACATGGAACTTAGCAGATATTTTAAAACAAACTGATTATCATTTAAAGCTATGTTGTGTTTTCTCAAGGTTTGATACTTAAGTGAATCCACACCAAATGTGATGCTTCATAAATATAGATTACAAACCAATTATCCTAGCAATCAGTGGATCAGAGTTTACACGGATGGCTCATCCCATAAAGCCACCACAAATGGAGGAGCTGGAATACTCATCAAATGGCAAGATGAAGGAAAACTAGAAAAATCCATTGCAACTGGAGAAGGGAAGCACTAGCACTAACTGCTACCATGCTAGCAAATCATCCAAGTTCCCCATACAGTCAGATTGTCTTTCTAACTGATGTGAAAACAACCCTCCAAAGCTTGCAAAACTCTGATTTCTCTTATATTAAAAACCTCAGAACAGCACTTACAAAGCTCAAGAACAACAGCAAAAAAACTGTTATTCAATGGATACCAGCTCATATACAACTAGAAGGAAATGAGAAAGATGACGCTTACTATAAGCTATCATGACAAGACCAATGTCTAATCTTTCGACTGGACACAACAGAATGTGACAACACATGTACCGGAAGCTCAAAACTGGAACCAGTGAAATCTGCCCATGTGGAGTATCACCAGAGAATGCCGACCACGTCCTCCAAAACTGCTCTCTTTACCAAGAGGCCCGTATAAGACACTGGCCCCAAAACACCCCAATAGAAAGAAAACTATATGGAGAGCTCCCTGATTTGGAAACCACCATCCATGTACCACTACTTTCCTTTAAAATGAAAAATCTGTAGGAACAAACATATCATATTTTGTCGAATTCCTGGTAAATCTAAGCATGATAGGTATAATTACCTCCCATGTCAAAGCCTATCACAGGAACTTTGCTGTCCTTATCAAATGTGGTCTCAGCATAACCAACAACACCACCAGCTGGACCTGACAATATTGCATGAGAACCCATAAAACTGTTGACAGACAAATTTGATTCAACCATTCAACAAAGCTGGATGAAATTTGTTTAGTCTATTACCTTAATTAACTGTTTCTCTCCTAACTGACGATACCAACAGTGATTTAATTAAATTAAATTTTGGTTTTATATACTGTATTTGTGTTATATAAACAGAGCATGCATTCTTTTATAATCATATATCTAATATAATATTTCCTGATTGCATACAAAAAGTTATTGATGTTTAATCATAACAGGGGAGTGAAACACAATGGAGAAAAATGAATAATTCCATTAGAACATGGAAAATAATTACGGAGAGATAGAGTTAGAAATATATTTTTAATGTGATATAATTTAAAAAAATAAAATAAAATGTCATAAACATCAACATGCACTTTAGTGGTTATTATTAAAACTATAAGGAATTTAAAAAAATGTTTCTTTCATTTATGTAAAAAAAATAATGTTACCTGGCCATTGGCGTTAACCCACCATCTGACTGCATAAACAGAATTTTAGCATCCTGTGGAGTGTGTAAAAAAAACAAAAACATTGTAGATATTTAAAATGTTTATTCCTACTTGATGTTGTTGATGACATGTTCAAATGGATCAAAGTGTTACCTGGAGACCAGAACTAAATCCATTGACATATTTCTTAATACATGGAGTCAGGTAAGCATCAGCACAGGCTGAAACGTAAGGTAGATAACTGTGTTAGTTTACTATCATAACAAAATGACATCAGCCCTGTCTTATATATATAGCAGTCATTCCCTTGTAGGACTAAGATGTATTACTTCCTAGAGCTGAAAGGTCTTGGACTGTAACAGGGGAAAATAGAATTCAGGCTTGAAACATGCTATCTTCATGTTCACAATCTTAAGTCAGGCTTCAAACATGTGACCATATTCAGAATCTAAAGCCCAAACACATAACAATGAGTCATTGGTCATTCTCTACTGTCC
The DNA here is from genome assembly GCF_947242115.1 of Biomphalaria glabrata. Classification (NCBI taxonomy): domain Eukaryota; kingdom Metazoa; phylum Mollusca; class Gastropoda; family Planorbidae; genus Biomphalaria; species Biomphalaria glabrata. The sequence goes on from NC_074717.1 coordinate 44,451,803, forward strand.
TGTATGAGATACAGGAAGCAAGAAGCAATGTTTTAAAAGCAAATAAAGCTTTCAAACATTGACTAAAATAACTACAAGATATATCCTCTCGAAACTAAATAACAAAACCTTTTATCTCCATGGGCTGCTTCATTGATGCTAACAATAAAAACAAAACAACATTTTTTTAACCCTAACAACCAAAATCATGAACGGTTGTAATAATACAATATAATTGACAAGACAAAAGTACACTACCTGTATATCCTCTAGGAACTATTCTAGCCATACACATGACTTTAGAAGATAAGGACACATTAGTGAAGCCCATCTCTTGTGCCAATCTACCAACACTTTCTTCATGCTCACAGAAACTGAATTAAAATAAACATAACACAAACTTGTACACTGTATTGGTACACACACATTTAATTAGGAAACAAAAACAACATCCAATCCATTGTATTTTTAAACTTGTCAAAGTAACACAAATAGCATGATTTGAGGTAAAACTTGTTACATTAACAAAAATCAAACATGATTTAAGAAAGGTTATTACGAGAACTTACAAAGTGTTAAGCAAGATTTACGGACTTACAAAGTGTTTAAGTTCAGCATGATTTACAGAATTACAAAGTTTTAATCTAGAAACTTACATGTATGAATGCATAAAAACAACAGCCAGACTTTTGATGCCCTTATCAAGAACAGTTTGTAAATCTTTCTTCAGTTGAGTCAAGGCCACAGGCTTCCATCTCAGGAGCTACATAAAAATATCCAGACAAATTAAATATTTTAAAAACATCTATTTCATCTCATCAATATTCCAAGAGGTAGGATATTTGTACTTGGAAGGACTAGATGTACAACTACAAGGAAGAACTAGATGTAAAAGCATAAGTTGCATTTTTTGGTGAGAAACTAGCTTAAGCAGTTGGATTAGAGTTATCTCAACATGTGGCCAACATGTTAATACAGACCGAGGTAAGATTAACAACAAACTCTTTTTTTTTCTCAGTTACGCCCAGACGTTCAACAGTACTTGCTATCTTTAGATTTTATAATTTTTCTAAAGATTTGACATGAAAACTCTCACATGATTCAGGCCAAAGCTCCAGAGGGAAAAATTAGAACAAAGTAAAAGATCCACAGTCCAGAACAAGATTTTATTTATTTCTGTTTTCAATGATTGACAAGGATGTTATTTTGTGATCAGCACAGTAAAATTAAGAGAAAACATTTTTTGCCTGGGATTTTCTTCATATATCGGTAAAATGTTCCAGTGATGTTGGTAACATAATGCTGTTTAAATAAGGTATGTTTTAATATTGAAATTCCAAAAACATAATAAATAAATAAATAAATTATGGCTTTTATATAGCGCTACTTTCATGCTTATAGCATGCTCAGAGCGCTTTGGTCCAATCTCAGTTGTGGACCAGCGGGGGGTATCTAGGAGAAGATTTTTCAGTGCTGCCTTTAGGCGCTCAGTAAACAACTCTGCCAGAGTTGGGTGTCGAACCTCGAGCCCCCTTCATAGGTAGCCAAGCCAGGCAAAGTTGAAGCGCACTTAGCCTCTCGACCACGCTTCCCATATAATACTGTATATATGACTAACTAGTAAAGTACCTTTTCACCCGTTGACCCTTGAACTAAGTCACCATGCTTGTCTAGCTCGCAATCCATTTGGTGCAGCACAACTCTCTCTTCTACTTCAATTACGTCTTCATAGAGATTTTCTGGACATACTATTTCCTGTTCTCTCAAACAATGTCATGGAAATGTTATTTCAAGAAAATAAGAGGACACTTTGACTGGTGTTTAATTTTATGAGAAAGTAATTAAGAAAGAAACGATGAACAAGTCAGAGAGAAAATAATGGCATATTCTCTAGATGAAGTTTGTGCATAAAAAAATATATAATTGAGAAAAATAAAATATTGTAACGTGTCTTACTATCTAAGCTCTCTGCAAATTGCAACAAAGAACTTGACAACTCAGGGCTCCAAAGTAAGGTAACAGAATAATGTCAAATACATCACAGCCAATACTATAAAATCGGCAACAACATTATTCTGAATGTATAAAAACTTTGCCTCTTCTTTCTCTTGTATTCAATTCTCTGTTCCGGACTGAATTCACACCGTGCTGGTTCTTGACTCTGACTTCGCCTCGTATTTGTGACATTGCAAGGTAATGTGAAGTGACTTGACTCTAACACATTCGCTCTTATATAAGGTCCCTATAGGCCTTCTAAAACCAGATGGAACGTTGCTTGACCATTCTGGTTGATCACATGACTACATTGGACGTGACTTACTGAACTGGTGTGTAATGTCACTCCTCATGGTTGACTGCTCGTCTAGCTCTAGCCTGGGGTGATTTGCAAGGGCTAAAAACACACACAGCACTACCCCTATCTGGGTCACCACCAGGTTTATAACTATATAATAAATTCACTTCAAGAGTTTAATAGCCTCTAAATATAAATATACATTGAATCAAGATTAAGAATTAAAAAATTACCAAGTCAAATATATTGGGGCGAGACTGATTTCCAATATGTAGAAGATCTCTAAAACCTTTGGTTATCAAGAGTGCCATTCGCTCCCCCTTTCTTTCCAGAAGTGCATTGGTAGCTACTGTTGTACCCATTCTAATCCAGTCAATCAGTCTAGTATCTATCTGTGAATCTTTTGATGGCAAAGTTTGTGTTTCCTAAAAGAAGTAGAAATAAGTTTTGAAGTTTGAAAAAAGGTTTTGCTGCTATACCATACATAACATTTATCTATTTGGCCAGAGAGAATGTGTTTAAGACTCATGTCATGATGGTACTAATATGACTTCAGCCTGTCATTACAGTGTCCTCCTTAAGAAAGCTTGAGCTTATATGCAACAATCTTCTTTTATGAATAAACTTAAAATTACTCTGATCTAGGAATTATTTTTTGAGGGCACTTCAAATCTTTAATAGCTTTAAATCACTTATTAAAACTGTGGTTGGAAAATATTCTGTCTATGCCTCACTATCATCTCCCAAAAGGTACAAGGTACACATGCACTATTGACAACAGTGTCAAGACACAGTGTTGTGAGATGTTTCTAGTGATGTATTTAATGTAGCACCCATTCCAGAGACAGTCCTAGGGTGGTGAGAGACCTAAGACTGGAGTGGTGGCAATGCATTTGTGACAGAGACTGCACTGTTCTGTTATATGCTGTTATATCATTATCATGTACTTCAGTGTAAATAGACTTCCTCATTTTCCTTGGCTCTGTTTCATTGAGTTGCTTGCTTAAATTTATAACAATATGAATGTAAAAGTAAAGTTCCCCTTTCAGACCTTGTGATCAATGGGGCAGATGATGTACAAAGGTCATCTGTTTCTGTGGCCCACTGTTAACAAGGGTGTCATGTGACCATCACGAGGACCAACCACCTTTACTTTTCCCCAACTAATGTCAGCTACCCATAAGAGCTGGGTGGACTCAAGAGGCGTCCAAAGATCCTGAAATTAAAAATCCCAGTCTTCACTAGGGGTGCACCGGATAGTACTTTTTGATATTCGGCCGGAGCCGGATATAACCGGATAGTAAAATTAGATATTCGGCCGGAGCCGGATACCTACATGACTCAAACAGCTCGTTTTACTGAAGTTTTTGCAAATCTTCTATATAACATACCTATATTCATATTATTTTGTTATTTACTTTCTTACTTTAAACTCTATCACTGATTGAGCATTTTTTTTTTTACAGATATGCTTATCATAAACTAATCTTTGTAACATGAGATGGTGTGTGCGTATGTATGAGGCCGCTAATTGTAAAGTAGAATGTGGGATAACTCATGCAGAATATATAAACTTATATGTAACTAAGGTAAAGGTAAAGTTCAATCTTGGTTTTATAGCGTTAATCTCTCTTAAGTACAGTCTAAGTTGTATAGTGGGTGGATGTTTGTGTTCATGTATATGACATCATCAACTTGTCATTAGGCTCGTGTTTTAAAGGCCACAAACCGCTTCTGGTTTGTAACTAATACAGATAGTGGCTACGTAAATATCTTAAGTAATTTCAGTAATAACGAGGAGTTACTTAACACTCTTAAATTATTATTAAGAATATTGTGATTCAATCAAGACACGCATAACACAAGAGTAAGATTTAAAGTTAACACGTTAGAAAAAGTAATTCAACAGTAATATTTATTTATTTACAAAAGAATACATAATGCTAATTTAATATAATAAACATATACACATCCTTTAAAAGTTAAAGCATTAAAGCACAGCAAAAAGAAAATGAATCTATATGTAGGGGTGTGTCCTGTAGTTCAGCGCTCTAATTGACATTTCTCTTCAAGTAAACAAACTTAGTGTCATCATCTAGTGACCTCTAGACAGTGTCAATATGTCTTAACAATTTGGTTTGTGGTCCAGACCCTTGATTGACAACCTATCTCATAATAAACAAACTCATACTAGATTAACCTTATAGAGATTTGGCTTGTAGTCCCGCCCCTAATAAAAATTCTGCTCTAAGTAAACAAACTCAGTTCCCTCATAAGATGTGAACTCTAGACAGTGTCAACACGTTGACATCTGGCTTAATGTGGTCAGTTGCCTATCTGTGAACTCAATGTTATGGACTAAACAAACAAAAGGAGGTGGGGCTTGCTCATCTCTACATCTGGAGATATACTCGCACATCTAGACAGATTATCAGCGTGACGTAGTTAAGGAATATTACGTGTTTACAAGTCCACTCAAAGGTCAAGACAAGCTTTTAAAATGTGCCAGACATCGCTGCTACGTATGTAATACGAATTTATAATGTAAAGTCTAGTCTACCCCCCCCCAATAACTAACCTAGTTCCCTCGTGTGACCTCTAGAGAGTGCTTACGTCCATCGTATCTGACTTGGGTTCACCTGTCAATCAATGAACTCAATGTGATGGGCTAAACAAAAAAAAGGGGAAGGGAGTTGTTCATCTAGAAATCTACCTGGTTACCTTAGAGGTGTGGCTCTTGTAGTCCAGCCCCCCACCCCCAATAAAGATTAACTACTAAGTAAACAAACTCAGTTCCCTCGAAAGGTGTGGCCACTAGAGAGTGTCAATACGCTGACATTAAACCTACGTCCATCGTATTTAACTTGTGGTTACCCGCCCATAAAAAACTCAATGTGATGGACTAAACAAATAAAAGGGGGTGGGAGTTGTTCATCTCTACCTCTGGAGATATACCCGCACAGCTAGACAGACGTCTGGTCAGCATGACGTAGTCAATGAATGTAGCATTTTAACATGTTAACTAACTTACTCAAAGGTCAAGACAAGTTGAAAAAAGTGCCAGCCATTGTTGCTCTGTATGTAAAGCGCATTTATGATGTAAAGTTTCATCTCTATTTATATTAAGTTATTAACACGCCTTGTCTTTATAATAAACGATGTTTGGTGCATATTCATAATGGCTCTATTTTTAAGCACATTATTTTGTTTTCATATAAACATTAATACATTCTATAACAGACAGAGTAATGGAACGAGGTCCACTTTATGCATATTAAATTATGTACTTTTTACTATCCGGTTTACTATCCGGTAGTGATATCCGACCGGAGCCGAATAGCACCGGATAGTAAAAAATGCCGGATATTCGGCAGAAGCCGGAGGGACTATCCGGTGCACCCCTAGTCTTCACCAGGATTCAAACCCAGGACAGATGACCTTAATATCATCTGCCCCATAAAGCACAAGGCCTGAAAGGGAAACAAAAAAAGATAATCATGAGAAGATATTTATTTATTTATTAGACAGATCTAGATTAAGACTAGACTCTTATCACACCTGGTGTATTATTCGTCGAATGGCTTCTTTAGGCGCATCATCATAATTGGCAGGATCTTCAGATAGTAGCTTCATCAAACGGACTTTACCATTTGGACATTTAGCCCAAATGTCCGTAAATGTACCACCCCTGTCTATTGCAAATTGAAATTTGCCGAATCCATCCATGACAACTTTATAGAGGTCAAGATTTTTTGTTCTTACTCTTTAATTAGTAGTCTAAGTCTTAGACTTAGGTCGAAATGAACTCTAGACTCGTTTAGAGTAGTGTCTCTACTCCTATAGTCCTATAGACTATTTTTTACTATAGAATTATAAACTATAGATCTAAATCTAGTACTAGTGACCGTACTAGTATTACTACTACTACTAGTACTACTACTTGAGTACTACTCTTCAACTCTTGTCTCTACTAGTGAGTACTACTAGATCTAGTAGTAGTGTAGTAGATCTAGTAGTAGATTTAGATTTCTAGAATATTTCATTGGCAATAGACATCTAATAGACTAGTGACACTAGTCTGACTAGTCATACTCATAGACTAGACTTGACTGTCTTGACTAGAGTAGTACTCACTAGTAGAGTTAGACTTCAGTTAGACTCAGCAGAGTCAGTTAGAGTCAGTCTACACTGTCTACAGTAGTACAGTCTACAGAGTAAAATTATTTTTTTTTTAAATAGAGAAGTCTTGACTTCAACCAGATCTAGAATATTATCCTAGGCCTAGAGTTATCTTAGAAATCACTAGATCTACACTAGAATCTAGATTCTATATAATATATCTAGTAGTAGTATTACTATTAGACTTTATCAGAGTCTAGATCTAGATCTAGATTCTAGATATATATTATAGAGTAGATCTACACTTTGGTCTTTTAACTTTTTTCTTTTACTGCAGTGGTCTCCCTTGCGAACTGTCACTGACCTGTAAAATTAAAGGTATAAATCCATATTTCTATGTATCATATAGGCCTAATATTTGGCTATTGAAATTTTCATACATGGCAGAAAACCCAGTGGCGTAGCTATTGAGATTTGGGGGCTCATGGGGCTTGACATTCGACAAAATGACATAAGATATTAATATATGTCTAAATTCCAATTGGTAGATAAGTTAAATTAACAAAAAGAAAAAAAATCATTTAGACTATTTTAATGAATAATACCCTTAAAATTGTTTATTGGCGAGATAATGCACATGTAACAAATCTCAATTCATATCGCCTCACGTCGTGCTTTCTGTGCAGCAAAGGCATCTATAACATTATCTAGATCAATGCTGTTTAGTATTTTTAACTCCACATGAATAGCAACATTACATGACAGTGGCTTGGTATTTAATATTTAATGTAAAAAAAATATTATACTATAATTGACAGTGAAGTGGGGGCCCGGGGGTACTTTTGACAGTGAACATTCAGTCTTCTGTCTTGTGCAATCCTGGACATCTACGTAGGGCTATAATTAGGCTACTTAGTAGTCGTTTTTGTTTTGTTTTTCAAGAAATGACATGATGGACAATGAATACTGGCATAGTGTTGAGATCAAGGGAATTAAAGTCTTGAGTTTGTTCCCCTTGAGATTCTTCAGAAGTGGAAGGGAAAAAAACGACTCTTGAACATTCAATTCTGGGAAACTCTACAAACAAAAGCAAATAGAATAGATCTATAGTACAACTGTTACAACGCTTTTTACAAAGCTTATATTAACTCACTTTGTCTGTTTGTCTGTCCAAAAGTTTCTACACGTTATTTCTCCGACACCCAATCTCGGATCAAGCTGTAATTTTGCACAATTGTCTCTTTTACCTAACAATAGAAGAATCAATAAAAAAATATATATCCATTAGTTAATTAGCTTTTGGTAATTAATTATTTTGTTTGGTAACTCGAACAAGGGAAAGAAATAGTACTTGACAGAAGTACTTGACAGAAGTGGTGGTCTTAGCTGAATTAGTTCTCTTTGTATGTCGCCGATCTAAAATTGAAACAAACAATAACATTTCCTTCAGAAATGAACATTATTACATCCTGGTCAAAGGTCATGCAGGACGGAACGAGATGGAAGAGGTCAGCGTTCAACGCAAATATCTCATGACCAGGCTGCCACCCATAGGTTGAATCAACGAGAGAAGAATTTTTTCGGCACATGTTCGATTTTAGTGCTTCAAAAATTAACTTATAAATGTTTTCAATGCTAGTTCTCTATATTATAAGCTATAAGCCCCACCCGATTGACCGGCCGCTATTTGGAGCTCCCCGGTCAAAAATAATTTATTAAAGATGTTATTTTGACACAATAATTGTTCTGGTTCCTACTATTTTAACAAAACTTGTTTGCTTAACTGACGCCTCATAGAAATGAAAGTGTTTGTTTTGAGCCTCGTTGTCACTTCTGTCAGCACTCAGCCACATCGTGCACTTTAACGTCCTCTCCCTGGGACTGATGATTGCTATCGACTTTTGTTGTGACCAAATTAAACGTACTGTTTCGGATCCAGAGGTTCATTTACTGCTGTATATGTTTCAAAATAAACACAGAGTGTAGTCTAAAAAAGAAACACAGCTCAATAACAAAGTACAGACTACCAAGCTATCATAACATATATAAAATGTAGTCAACTTGTTAAATGTTTCCAAACAACAGCAGTCTTGAATAAACATTGAAAACTATAAACTAGCAACACTTCTATAATTTATCTTGTAAAAAACAGACGTTACTGCAAAAAAGAAGACTATATCGTCATACGCGTGTTCCTAGGTCAATCTAGTCATGCATATTATTAATCAATAGCTTTAATTCTGCCGTTGGTCTTCCTGGCTGATTCAGGCAACCCAATTCCGTGCTCTTATGGCACTAGGGAAGATTGAGTATTTGTATAGATTTGTCTTAGCATATGGAATAAGAAATTTGCATTTAATCTTTCTGGATATTTTATGGGGAAGCGCGGCGGCTGTGCGGTACAGCGCTTGGCATTCGAACCGGGAAGTGCCGGGCTCGAATCATGGTGAAGACTGGGATTTTTAATTTCGGGATTCTTGGGCGCCTCTAATGGGTAACCGACATTAGTTGAGGAAAAGTAAAGGTGGTAGGTCGTTGTGCTGGCCACATGACTCCCTCGTTAACAGTAGGCCAAAGAAACAGGCCATCATCTGCCCACAAGGTCTGAAAGGTGACTTTATTATATGGAATAAGAAATTTCCATTTAATCTTTGTGTCTTTCCTGGTATTTTATTAGGTTTTGTTTTTGTATTTGAAGTTGATAATATACATAAGCATTTGGGTCCTAACATTAAGGAGAAATACCTATTCCACCAGACTACGTAGACCCAGTTGCGAGATGCATATTTTGACACCTCTTATGCAAATGACCCTGTCATCGACAAAAGACTTTTACTTGTGTCTCAAATACGTGTCCTGCGGGCTTTATAAGAGTTCTCTGTCTCTCGCTGCTAGCTGTTTTTTTTCTCTAGTCCAATAATAGGTTAATCAGGTTTTTAAAATTGCACACCCGAGCATGTCCAAGAAATAAATACAACTCAAGTGAACTCTTTTGTTTCATACTCGATTAACTTGTGTTATAGAAGTAAAGGCGAATATATATATATATATATATATATATATATATATATACATATAATAAATGAAATTAAAAATGTATGGAAACATTGATTAGAGTAACAGGTGGTGGTTATTATGGTTGAGTAGGTAGGCCTGGAGCATTTTAAAGTCTCAGATGGTTAGCATAAGCTGAATTGAAGTGTACAAGAACCCAAAAACAAGCCAGTCAGACGAGCACTTTAATGATGTGTCATTTCTACATCGTAGGCCTACTCTAGTAAATTGAATGAATACGTGATTGTATTATAATAAGCTTTCATTGTTTGTATTACATGTTTGTGTTTTAAGTTTGTATCAGTGTTTGTACCGCAAGTTTTTACCGTCAGATTAAAACACAAGAGTCAAGTTTAAACCGTAAGTTTGAAGGCCCTGCCACAATTATTACTTTTTTTTTTTTGCCTGTATGGGTGGAGTCTTGTAGACGTTATGTTCTTCCACTTCCCACAATCGGATAAAGTTGAAACTTTGCACAATTATTTAATATCGATGACAACTCATAAATTAATTTTAAAAATTAACAAATTGTTAATTCTTTTTAACTCTCCATTACATAAGATTATTTTGTATACAATAAAATTATAAAATTAATTAATTATGACTCGTTAATCATTTTGTCGTAATTAATTGATTTTGTTTATATAGTGTATAGAAATAAGCTAAGTTAGGTCTGTGTCGAGAATTAGGCCGTTCGCTAAAAATGTAAAACTAAAAATAGATAGCTATAAAACATTCTGTTTTTTTTTAAAGTACTTGACTAGCACAGTGGTTTGCGCGTCCGCCCTCCATCATCAGATTGTTCTGTCGTGTTGTGTTAGAGGTAGATGTCGTTTTGACGTTTAAAACATTCCCTGGGCATCATCAACTAATCTTCCACACACTGCCCACAGGTTGTGATGTCGCAGGTCAGTGTTGAGGCTAACTATATAGAATAGATTTATCTCGCTAACACACACACTCACAGCTCACACTGTTGTCCGATAAGCTTCTCTTATGAAAGATGCTTAATAATTCTTCCTGACACTATTCTTACTGACACTATGTTATTGAGATGTAATAAACTTCTAATGGAAACAGAAAAGTAAAAAGATACACGATACAGTTGCCTTAAGAAGAGATTTTCATTTAGTACTTGAATTTCTCATATACCCAATCGATTTATTTTTCTTTAATTTGAATTTCAATTTTTTTTCCCTTAAATAATTTTTTTATGGAAAAAAATAAATTTATTTACATTTATTATTAACACATACTCGCTTTAAAAAAAAAACACACACACACATAAAATAAAAAAAAAATCTCTCAAATGTCTAAATACATATAGAAGGTACTGGCATTGTTTAAAATCCTCATAAAAAAATTCGTGTATATTCGTTGTTTCATTGAAAAGTAAAGTTTCTCTTTGCGATCTAAAGGGCGGATGATGTAAAGGTCATCAGGTTCTTTGGATCACGGTTAACGAGGATGTCATGTGGCCAGCACAACGACTAACCACCTTTACTTTTCCCCAACTAATGTCAGGTACTCAATAGAGATGGGCGGACTCAGAGGCAGTGGCGTAACAAAGTACCCGTGGGCCCGGGTTCAAGAATATGTTGATGAGCCTCCCAACTCCCCCCCCCCCCCTCCCCCCAACCAAATTTAATAAACTTTTAATATTTCTACAATGTTGTCAACCAAGATAGAGAATTTATGAAGTGCTAAAACGATGTCGTTGTTACTTGTGAGACCTAAATGAAATCTTCGCGATGACCACTAAATGAAAGGTTGTTGCATTCTAAAGTTAAAACTAACATTCACTAGGCGATGAATTACTTTCATTCAGTAAATGTCAACTTCTTCAATGTGCTGCTTCTTTACACCCTCCGTCGTTCTCAGTCGCTCATGCTGTCTGTATGTTTGGCAAGCTTGTTAATGAAGTTACGTTATTAGTAGGCGTATCATGTTTCTTTTTTAAAAAAAGCTTTTATCAACTCAGTCTGTCTGGCCAAACCCAATCTCGGGTCAAGCTGAAATTTTGCACAATTATTTCTTTTACCTGACAAAAGATTAATAAAAAAAAACAACAACAATTAGTTAATTAACTATTGGTGATTAATTATTTTGTTTGATATCTAGAACAAGGGAAAGGTATAAGGTGGTATAACTTGAATTAGTCCACTTTATACTTTGTACATAGAAAAGTTAGAAACTAGCATTAGATAACTGTAAAGCCTTCTATTATCATAAGCACTTCAACATTTTTTGAGTCCCCAAATAAAAGAATATGTTTCTTTTGCTTGTTTAGTATCTAATGTTTTGTCTAAACCTAGATCTATGGTAGACAAATGAAAATAAGAGGCTTAGTGCAAAGGAAAATAAAGTAACAAAATCAACGGTTAACATGGAGGGAAAAAACAAAAGAAAGTATGGGACCCCAACGTCATTACCGACACTCGGTCACCACCATTAAAATAAACCTGAAGCAAGCAGTTCCCCAGCCGCCCAAGCCGCTTGTACACTGACTTTAGGGGTTAATGTAATGAAGTTAATATAAAGTCTGATATGGCGTCTAGGATATGTTAACATTTTTATTTGAACGAAATAGCAGGATTTTTGTTTCTCACTTTGTTGTCACCCCTAAGGGCTCATGTGGGGCAGGCCACAATTGTTCATTAATCATAGGGGCCCAGGCGCAATGAAATCGCTACGCGTCATGCAGTGCCGTAAAAGTCCCTAATCTATTTAAGATATGGGGGCCCCATATAAGTGCAGATATTATATGTAACTACTAAATATTTTCTTGGATGCCCTAAACTATAGTTTATGTTGCATATATGTAAATCGGCCATGGCCCTATGATTGTTACGCTGTCGGGCGTGGGCCCCTAAATGGTCGAGGGCCCGGGTTCATTGAACCCCTTCGCGCCATGGATGCTACGCCACTGCTCAGAGGCGCCATAAAGACTCCGAAATTGAAAATCCCTGGATTCGAAAACGGGAGCCTTCGGTTCGGAAGCCTTACCTTTTACCTTACCTATCCCTTAGTCTGTTGCACCGTTGCAAGATTCGTCGACCGTCTTTCTCAATTCCTCTCTTTCTTTAGCCCCAGCCAGAACCTCCCCCAATGGCATACCCGTCCACTCTTCCATGTCTTCCTCCCATCGCTTTCTCTGTCTGCCTCTTCTTCTTTTTCCTGGTACTGCTCCATAGATTTTTTAGCTTGCGTTCCTCAACGATAGTCAGCAGGCCACCACGGGGTCCAATCGCTCCAGTAACCCTGTCGCTTTAAAACGGGGCCTCCATTGGAACAATTTACATCACCTCTGATCTTTGTAGGTCATTTTGATATAAAAATGTAACGAGAAGGCTAACTTATTGGGCTACCTGGGTTCCAAACTGGACCAACCTGAAGACCCCAGACGTACAAGCAGGAACAGACGATAACTTGCAAATGGACGAGAGAAAAGTGGCGCCTATTCTGAAAGGCGGAAACACTGGCAGTGAGGTACGGAAGAACTTAGCAGAACCCAGTACACCAGACGAGTGGTGTCAGACAGAAAGGAACAGGTAACGATTGACATGCTCAGAACAATGCACTGTCCAATCGCAGGATACTTTGCCAAATTAACCCTTTAAGTGCTGACCTGTTTTACAATGAGTGCATAAACAACGGAGGCTAAACTACCTCACGCGCCTTAAGGGTTAAGGAAAACTTTGACTCGCGATGTCGACACTGCCACAAAGACGAGGAAGCGATTGAATATTTGCTATACGAGTGCACGGTACTATACAATAATTATGGCCCTGTGAGTGAGATTTCTGGTCCGCATGGTGAGGTAGCTCTGTACGGAGACAGGGTGACTCTGTAAAGAACTGCTGCCTTCCTAGTCCCGTGTTTTCAGCAAACAGTGTTCTCAAAACTGCGCCTCTTACTGAGACCATACGACACACGTCTGTACGACGTGGCAACGAGCTATTGGTCTATACTGCCCACAGGTTCTGACGTCAGTGTTCAGGCCTTCTCTAACGATTGGCCTCGGTCTTACACGGTTAAATTGAAAAAGCAAAAAAAAAAAAAAAATTAAAATTAAATAAAAACACTTAAAAAATAGTTTAACAAAAAAAAAAGTATAAGAAACGTCCTTCGAAAATATCAAGCGATCTAGTCAAGTGATATTTGTTCGCTTCTTAAAACCACAATGGCAAAAGCAATGTCGCAATTTAAATGAACTTTTACATTTTGTTTGGGGGGGGGGGGATTGTTCTTTAAAAAAACAATCATCTTCACCATCTCCACGTGGTTGAAAGACTAATGAGTGTCACGTGGTACCAATGTTTACACATGAAAACGAGAACTCAGCAGACGTCAGCCAATCGTTTATATACAATAGAGATCAAATTGATGACATTGTGTGTGTGTGTGTGTTTTCCTCAGAACAAACTGAGGGGTTGCTAATGCATTAGCAAATCAGGTTATTTTGTTGTTGTTTTGTTGATTATCTTTTTATGTGATTCAGTCAGTCCGAAGTAGTTATATATGAATATGTAGGTTCATAGACAGGACAGTGCTACAAAATGAATCTAATCAACATTCTATTTAAAGTATACTGATAAGCACATAAGAAGACAATTATCCCAGAAATCAAAAATACCTCAGTAAAACTATGTAAACTACTCGCTGCAATAAGGGGAGATAAGATGAGCATGTTTAATCACAGAATTAATGTAAAAGGATGAGTCAGTGAAATTAAAATAAAGATCAATCTTTAAAACAAAGTTCCATTACTTTTCAGTTTTATATTTGGGCGGAATTCAGTTATGTTTTTTTTTTCATTTGAGCAAAAGTTGCTATCACCTTAGGCCAGGGGAGGGCAAATTACCGGCGTGCCACATGCGGCCCGCCATAGTGTTTTATGCGGCCCGCGGACACCCAAAGAAATCAAGTGTGCCTACACTGGCCTACAGTATATACATATAAAATGTAGCCTAAATGTATTAAAAATAATTCTAAATAAATTATTGACACTGTCTTATTATAAAATGTTCCTAGTAAATATAAGTATGTTCCCTGTAGGAGATTGACTGTGACTTTGTGACTAATATTTCTAATGAAGGGTAGAAGACAGACTTCTTGTTTTTCATAAGACTCATTACAATGTGTTGTTTGCGTATGAAATGTAAGTGCATGTTAAGTCTGTTCAAACAAGGCTTTCACATTTCTCCAGGCAAGCACGGGAAAACAGGTTTTGTCATTTTTCCTTTGCTGAAAGGTGAATCTATTTCTAGTGAAATGGTTAAAGTGAAATGGTTAAAGTGAAATGGTTAAAGTGAAATGGTTAAAGTGAAATGGTTAAAGTGAAATGGTTAAAGTGAAATGGTTAAAGTGAAATGGTTAAAGTGAAATGGTTAAAGTGAAATGGTTAAAGTGAAATGGTTAAAGTGAAATGGTTAAAGTGAAATGGCTAAAGTGAAATGGTTAAAAAAATACAAGACGTATTTGGATTCCTTGATTGGGGAATTTATAAAAGCAAATTTTAAGACGTCATGAACCAGTTTTTATACCATAAGCTCACCATTTAGCTCCGAAGCTGATTCAGCTCCAGAGGACATACCTCCCAGCTAATTACGACTTGAAAAAGGAGGTTACAGTCAGTTCTTCAGCGGCAGCTTTATGGGTGCCAAAAGCTGTATTTCCACACTGAAAAAACTTTGCTGCTAAACTTGAACATTATTTTGAACACATACATCTGTGAACGTTTAAGCTGTTTGTGTGGAAACTAAACAAGTGTAATCACAGTTCAATGGTGACTGACTGTAATTTTGACAGCAGTCGCAAGGATAACAACTAGTAAGCTTGTTCCACAGTTCCTGAACATTACGCATGAGTGTTTACAGTTAAATAATTCACATTAGGTACAACTGTACATTGGCGATGAAATCTTTGTAAAATCGTAAAATTGGTTTCAGAAATTGCTAACTGTTGTAATTCCTCAGTTGGAAGTGTAAGAAAAGTGAATGTATACTACATTATAAATATGAATTAAAAGACATTATAGACATCTAGTTAGTGTATTTTTCTAAATTGTAAGTAGACACACACACAACATATATATCAGATTTTTCTCCTTTTTTAAATAGAGGGGTGACATTAGCTTCTTTCCAGTCCCTTGGTACTCTGCCCTGGTTAAGAGATGCCTGAAAAAGTATTTCAAGTAGTATGTTAGCTGTATACAGTTATTCGTATTTTGTATTTGATTTACAAACAAAAATCTTTCTATCTCTTTCTCTAAATAACATACAAAATACGAATAACAGTACACAGCCAAACCTACAGCTAGACGTATCGAAAGTACGCTCTTTATCAGCTCATGCAACTGTTTAATGAGCCGCAGCTGTTCTCAGTGGTCAATATTACGTCACGAGATGTCCACAACAGATTTGTGTAACCTTTTAATACACCCCCCCACACACACACACTAAAAGTACGACTCAGGCACACACACACACATAAACTTAAAGTATCATTTTGTCTAGACTTAACTCTTTCTCTCCGTAATTATTTTCCACGTTCCGATGGAATTATTCATTTTGTTCATTTGTGTGTCACTATCGTGTTATGACTTTGTATGTAATCAGGAAAAGTTATATTAGGTAAAGAACAACGCATGCTTTTATCTAACACAATTTAAATGTTCTAAAACCAAATCATTAATTTAATTTAATTGGGTCAAAACCAACGTTGGTATCGACAGTTAGGAGAGAAAGAGTTAAATAGTTTTGATGAATGTCTTATTACATCAGCCCCGTCACCGAAATGAGTTCTATCCCACAATTCACAAACTTCATTTACGACACTGACGCCTTTCTGCGATTTCCGGTTGACACTACTAAACGTTAACCTTTTCTACTCCTCTCCATCTCTCTCTCTCTCTCTCTCTCTCCTCTCCTCTCTCTCTGCCTATTGTCTCTCTGTTTCTCGAGACTTCCCATTCCCCACTCTTATTTTTTCTTGATTTGCACTAATACAACATTTCGTCTCTTTGACGTCACCTAGCTAATCTTTTTTTTTTCCCCTCTGGTCAGCTAGTTGACCTATTTTATCCATCTAGCTGTCGACGTCCCAGTTGGCGTCCATCTTTCATTGTTCCTAGCTTTGAAACTATATGGTGTTGTTATTTTTTTAAATCAGTTCCTACTTAATGATCTAATAATATAGTAAAGTAAACATTCTAATAAAGTAAACATTCTAATAAAGTAAACATTCTAATATAATAAAGTAAACATTCTAATATAGCAAAGTAAACATTCTAATATAGTAAAGTAAACATTCTAATATAGTAAAGTAAACATTCTAATATAGTAAAGTAAACATTCTAATATAGTAAAGTAAACATTCTAATATAGTAAAGTAAACATTCTAATATAGTAAAGTAAACATTCTAATATAGTAAAGTAAACATTCTAATGTAGTAAAGTAAACATTCATATTTCATTAGTCATAGAGAAAAAAAGGAGAAAAATGACCAGTCAGAAGATCGAACCCACGAGATTTATGTGACGCTAACCAGCCATACTGCTCTAGTTTATGTTTCCTTCGCCTACGGTTAAATAGCAGGGTGTCGTTGGCCAGCACAACGACCAATCGCCATTGCTTTGCTTTAATGTCAGGTACACCCCTTAAAGTCGCCATAAAGATCCCGAAACTAAAAATTCCAGTCTTGACCAGATTTCGAACCCGGGACCCTTAGGTTCGGAAGCCAAGTGCTTAACCACTCAGCCACCTTAACATCCCCCATAAATCGCAAGGTCTGAAAGGGGGAATTAAAAAATAAAAATAAACATATCAACCAGCCATACTAATATGGCGATATTTTAGCTTGAAATAAATTATACGATTTTTTTTCTCTACTTCCAATTTCCAGCCTCACCATTTCATCCCTGAAAGTTGAAGCCAAAGACATATATATGTGACTATGGTTGGAACTAAAAACATTTGCGCAAAAAGCGCATCCCTAGTAAAGTAAGTCAAAAACATAGACTATACATATATGGGGGTAGGGGGTATCTGGGAGAAGGTTTTTCCGTGCTGCCCTTAGGCGCTCATTAAACACATCTCTGCTAGAGTCGTGTGTTGAGCATGGAGCCCCCTTCATAGGTAGCCAACCAAAGCCTAGTTCAAGCGTACTTAGCCTCTCGACCGCGCTTCCCATTTAGTGATGGGTGGACACTTCCTGAAAGACACGGTTGTCCAAATGGGGTGGGTGGTTGGGAAACGTGGAGAATTATATACACAGAGTATATTACTTGTTCTCCCGCCCACCCCCCAACCCCTGAGCCGTCGCTGCGAGAGTTACATGGGGTAACTCTAGTCCGACTTGCAGGATTAAAAGAGTTATCTTTCCATGACTTTTTCATCGAGGGTTAGAGAGTAGTCGGCGTGCGAGCGTCTTGTCCTGCATGGTTGGGCGACGTAGAGAATTATATTTACAGATTGTGTGTTCATAAGGTAAGTTCGAATTGAATTTGTACAATGTATCATTTCTGTTCAAGTAACGCCTTTAATTTATTAGATAAGAGAAACTCTGTTATTACTTCCCCTAAATAAGACTCCCAGCCCCACCCCACCCCAAGGCATACATTGGACTTAGCTCTTGAATATACCAAGACGTAATTCACCAACTCAACTCCATCGTAACACGGTTACAAAAGTTTGTCACTTCAGTGTGTACGCAGCTTATTGGACACCGGAAATGTCCACGGCAGACGTAGAAATGGAAGAACTGTTTCACATTAAGTCGTGACATTTACACATAAAATCAATGCGTATCTCTGTATATGTCAGCTCGAGGCCGAAGATAAAAGTACCTAGAGCCCCATTGTTCAGCTTCTGTCTGACCGATGGCCGATAAAGCTGAAAAGATTCGAAATAATCCTCATCTAAGTTTTACCATTCATAGAATCTACCTAGATAATCAATACTCTGGGAAATAGAAATCATGAGACAAGTTTCATTGAGTTACGTCTGGGTTTTTGTACTGAAAAGATTTCTTGTTTTTTTCTTTTTGGTAGATTTGTATAGTTTAATTATCCTATTGGGGTCAGTGGTTGATGTTTATTTGTTTGTATGGTAACTAAACGGTGCGGTGTCTGAGGGTTAAAGCGCTTGACTTCCGAACTGAGGGGTCCTGATGAGTCCATTAATCTCTAATTGGTACAATAGTTGGGAAAAAGTAAAGGTGGTCGGTCATTGTCACTCATAAACCGTAGGCCACAGAAACATGAAAGAAGAAAAATAAATTATCTATGCATTTTTATAAAGTCAGTGTCAAATGCACAAATAAAACCACTGGAGATATTCACGGTAAATTTTCAATGCTAAACAATGTCAAGGACACTATATCACAAGATCGCCGATGCTAAGTAAAGAATTAAAATTAGTTTGTGCAACAAGCAAAAGAGCTTAGGAATATTATTCTTCAGAGCTGAAGAGTAAAAAGTGTAAAAACTTGCCCACAGGTTGTGACATCACAGGTCAGTGTTGAGGCTTTCTCTAACGATTGGTCTCGGTTGGATAGTAAAAAAAACCCCACAAACTTCAGCCTGTAGTAAACAACCTAATAGCTCGTTGCCTCGTCACAGGTCTGACGTCATTTTTATAAAGTATGACGTGGCAACGAGTTATTGATCTGTCCTGTGACCCTCCTTAGAGCTGTCCAGCTGTCTTTTTTTTACAGACTATCTTCTGCCAGCTGCTTTGCCTCATAGTATTAAGTCATTTTTTTTTTCTTTCTTGCCTCCTGCGACAACAGTCTGAAAAGTTTTACGAGAGGAAACGACGTCACTAAATTAAATGATTTCGTTGTTTTCATTTGCTAGATGCTCAAGTATAATGTAATAACTACTATGTAAATGCTACATTTTTGTTTGTACTTGAAAAAAAAAAAAACAACTTTAGCGTCCCCTTCCTAGCACGTATTCTAAATATTTGAGAAACAAAAGTTGTTGTTCAGAGTAAACATTGTACGAAGACCCACCCATACGCTGGGCAGGTCACCTTGAAAGAATGTCAGATAACAAAGGACCGAAAACTGTATACAGGCAAAAAAAAAAGCAGGCGACCCAAAGGCAGACCCCGAATGCAATGGGTTGATGATGTGGAGGCAGATCTGCACCAGCTTGGGGTTAGGGCGTGGAGACGAAAGGCCCAGGAGAGATCTGAATGGAGGGATGTGTTGAAGCAGGACAGAGCCCTCCTTGGGCTGTAGCGCCACTGAGATGGATGGATGGATGAAAAGGTTGGCTTAATGAGTCGACATGTTTGGATGTGTTGATGTCTGATAGAGCATCATAAATGGGGACATGTGCGACTATGTTGAGCCAGTTATACTAAGGTCGAGACCAGGCCGGCCATAAGCGAAGTGAATTAGGTGGCCCTAAATGAACTAAAAAATTAAAAAGAAAAACCAAAAAAAATAAAATTACGCAATTTATTAAAAAGCTGTCTGTGTCTATATCATAGACATATATCTATAGACTGGACGATAAAGAACAAATTATTATCGGAAATATTTGGGAAAAGATCAGTTTGTAGATCCACATCACAAACCTATATATATTTGCCTATGTCTATGATTATAAAACAAAGAAAAAATATTGGGAATATGGCAGTTTTGCACTTTTCAAAACTAAAGATCAAAGGTATATATTGGCTGAAATGTTAGTCCTAGAATTTATAGCTCAATCGCCGCCATTTTTTTTTCACATAGATAGAGTACATAAAACATATTGACTCCCCCCAAATAAAAATAACTTCCTACTTCCAGTCTATATTTATTTATGTCTATGGTCTATATCTAGATTGACAAATAGCGGAAATTCATATTATGCAATTTCCGTTGTAGAGACAGAGTTAGACTAGTAACTATCGAGTCATAGTGCTCTACTATGTTTGAGATCTGATCAACTTTCACAATTATTTTTTCTCTGTGTCCCCACTAATTGGAAGCCCTCGGCGGCTGCCTAGTTTGCCTATGCCTAAGGCCGGCCCGGTCGAAACACACAACAAAAGTTGGTGTCCCTTTACTATAAAATTATAATCAGGTACGGTAGAATATTAGTTTCTAATTCCTTCTTATTCCGACGCTAGCAAGCAACTCTCTCTCTCTCTCTTTGTCCACTAAGGATTACACTTTCTCTCTTTTTACAAACCACAATCATATCATATAATCACGGAACACCTCCCCCTTGCTACAGCCGACTTGATCAAGCCTTATTTTTCCCTTGTTGTCTAAAACACCAGATACTCCCACACACGTAACGTCACAAACGCTGGATTCTCGCCATTTCCGCTCGTCCTTGAAACCAATATTAAAAAAAAATCATTTGAAGAAATCATTGTACTAAGTGTGTAACTAAATGTGTACGATACACACGTACCACACCAACGGATGAGTTGTCTACCAGATGTTTAGTGCTACATGTCAACGACCGGTAACAACACTCAGCACGACATGGGACGGCAGCGGTCAGGTTTTGAACCCGGGACCATCAAGACTACCAAACGACAGTCCATCGAGCACATCTGTTTCGAGAATTGAATAGCCTAACTATAGAAGCAAGAAAACTAGATTCAACGTCAAAAAAATTAAATAAATAAAATGAAAGTCTATGACAGTAAAGCCCAACCTAACTCAATCTACGGGCCATTTTAATTTTCAACACTAGTGTCGCGGGCCACATGATGGAAAAGATACAAGTACTTAATGAAATTGACCTGAAACTATTTTATTGCAAACTAGAGGATCTAGTACTTCCATTGAAGTATTGGGAGAGTTGAATTTTCTCTTTACACTTCGAAAAATGGCGTAAATTCTGTTTATATTGTGTCGTTCTTGGTTTTTTAAAAACAGCCAGACTTTCTTTATAAAAACAAACATGTTGGCCAGCAATGGTATAGAATGGGTTGCCTGAGCTAGCCAGGAAAACCAGTGACTTGGCATTGGTTAATATGCATGACTAAATGCATGACTACGTAGGACGTAATCATCTTCTTTTTTGTAGTAACGTCTGTATTATATAAGATAAGATAAGATAAGAAGAAGATGGTATCATGTTCTACAAAAAAAAAAGTAAAGATCCGTTCACTTGTCCTAGTAGATTCTATAGTCCTAGTTCATGAGCGTACAAATGTTAAATGCCTTGGAAGTAATCCATTAGAAAAAAGTGAGGACCCTAAAGTGGGTAAAGATACTTTTTTTACTATATTTTTTTTTACTATATTTTACCGACGTTTCGGCGGGCCGGATCTGGCTCGGGGGCTTTATTTTGGGCATCACTGGTCTAAGCTAAGAAAAATAGTGGAATGGAGACACTTTGTTACTTTCTTGTAAACGTTTTTCTATAAATCGCATTTTAAAACCAACTCCCACTGGCTGGTCGTGCGCGCTGGACTGTCGTTTGGTAGTCTTGATGGTCCCGGGTTCAAAACCTGACCGCTACCATCCCATGTTGTGCTGAGTGTTGTTACCGGTCGTTGACATGTAGCACCAAACATATGGTAGACAACTCAGCCGTTCTAAGCGTAATATATCTAACTAATAAACTTGAAAAAACTTCCTTTTGAACAATACTAAAGATAACTTTATTTATAATATTGTTACGAATGAACAGTGACAGGTAGAGGTCACTGTGTGTGACCCCGGCGAGATGACACAGCACCGAGTGTTCTCTGGAATCTACGCGTGTAAACAAAGACAGGATGTTACGTGTCCTCACGTGTTGTTCCAGGGGACGAACAGATCTACGAACGAAGGGGGCAGTGTTACAAATGAACAGTGACAGTTGTAGTGACCTCGGCGAGATGACACTGCAGCAGGTGTTCTCTGGAATCGACATGTATAAACAACGACAGGATGTGATGTTTTCCTCCCGTGTTGTTCCAGAGGATACTAGCAGTGTTTTTGCAATATTGGACGAGCGATTAGGGACTCTATATAAACCAGAGAGTTAATGTGAAAAGAGTCAGTACAGTCGTCGTTACTGTTGTCTACTGTGGGAGACAGTAGAAGAGAGTGGACTTGAGCCGTTACAGTCGATACAGTCGATGTAAGACGTATACGCTACATGTTACAGTGACGAATTGTTATAGTTAGTATTCAATAAAGTTATATGAAACTGAAAGTTGAGTCGTCAAGTTCTTTGCAGTGTTTTTATTTGTGTGCCTACTAGTACATTGAGCCAGAAGATTCAGAAATACGTAACAATATAGACAAAATCAAGTTGTACTAAAGTAAATATATGTAGTATACTTACGTAATAATATCTTTTTAACAAAATCTAACTCATTTCATTACATTTCAATCTCACGTTCTGGAATCGTCTGTCCTAACTAAGTCCAAGTGACGACAATGCCACCAATGTTGCATCGGTCACAGCCAATCGCTAACCTCTTCCCACCCGGCCCACCGTCATCATAGAAACGTACAAACACGCACACATACACACAAGCTGCATAACACTTGGGTGGTTTGGACTAGGTGTCACTAGGATGTAGATTGTCTTCAACTCTATAAAGTACATCAAAAAATATATAACATTTGACAGTTTCAATCTATTTTTTAAAATGGTTTATTCCGATTATACTTTTATTGACACTAACACACAAGACAAACAGGTGAACCCATCCACGTCCAGACCATATAATACTGTAGAGCAGTCAGTGTTATTGAGAAGTTGTATATAGTTCAATGATCATTGGCACTGGCATTGTAATACACCCGCTGGAGTTCATCAATTATAAAGTCATAGTCGCGGATATAGGAGCATAAGCGAGTGGTCAAAATGAGATCATTTTTTCTTGTTCATTACAAATAGCGAGGATCCAAAATTGTTCATAGTTAATGATTTTGTTGGTGTGTTTACCAGCTGAGAGATCAGCTTGATTTCCTATTGTTCTGATGTTTATATGTCCAACACTATATACTTAAAGCTGGGCTAATCAACAATGTTCCTGGACATCACACAGTCATCCTCACGTTGTGGATAAGATGTGAGTTCGGCGCCATTGGATGCAGGTCCAAAGGAACTTGATTAGTCTGACCGTTTCTCCACATCACCATCGGAGAAACACTTAGTGGGCAGAACTGCACCGGCTTCCAGAAGTTAACCTGTCATCAAACCAAAGTTTGAAGCCTGACAGCATTGCAGTGAGCTCATGAGGAATTTATTGGACTAGATATATGTAGATTATGAATACAAGCATGTCTGGTCTGGCGATAATTTCCCCCCCCCCCCCCAACGAAACCCCGGGACAACTAATCCTCACCAGTTGACAGCGAGAGGTCATGGAGTTCTGTTTCAATCCATAATTTAAAAAAAAAAATTCGGATATGTCTACATTTGCACATACATACTTATATAATATCCCAGCCATTGGGTTTAACTTAGTTGAAGTGTAGCGTGACTACTAGACGAATTATTTATAAACGATCTAGTTCCTTGACTTTCTACTGATCTACTAACTCATCACTAGAAAGAAAAACAAGCAAAATATAAACAATCCTTAAAAAACAACAAAGCTTACCTAAAGGGGAAAAACTCCGCCCTTAAAACTATATGTACCTATAATCTACATGTTATTTCCCTTATTCGTTATCATACAAAATAATTAATTACCAATCATCAATTGACTAATTGGGTATTTAAAAAATTTATTCATGTTTTTTTTAGGTGCAATAAAAAATTGTTTAAAGTATGAACTTGATTGGAGGATGCGGGTGGGAGAAATAGCATTAACAATTATTTAATGGGACTAAACCCAACACATTTAGCCATTACTGTGAATACTGAATAGTAGGTTTCCCTTGTCGGTATCAAACAAAATAATTAATTACCAGTAATTAATTGAATAATTGTTACTTTAAAAAAAAAAGATTCATGTCTGGCCTATGCCTATGAATAATTGTGCAAAGTTTCAACTTGATCCGTGAATGGGTGTGGGAGCAATTCGGAGAAATAACATATACACACTTTTAACCAGACAGACGGGCAGACAGACAGACTGAGTTGATATGAGTTTAGTAAAAAAAAAAAACAACTTCAGGTCCATATGAACCGAGTCTCTGCGGCTTCATTAGTCATCGTGGGAAGAAGTTTCTATGGGTCGAATAGTACTTGGAAAGACCTGATACGACCGGCTGGTCGCAGTTTTTAAGCATTACCGTGGTAATGAAAACATGATTAAAATGTTCCAGAACTTTTTTGACCAGGCTGCCAGTGATTTTTTTTCTTCGACAATAACATTGGGGGACAGGCTTAGAACCACAGTTGCCTCTCTTTTCAATATTGAAAAGATAAAAACGCAAAATTTAAACAGTACAGTCATATTTTCAGGTCCTCGCAAACGCGAGCAAAGCTACTCTGCCTCATCCTGGCGCTCGAGTGGAAACGACCATTAGAGGAAGTGGTTAGGCTAAATGGGTAGCAAACATAAGACTCCCGTGGGGATGCCCACGGGTAGACGAGAGTCCACCTATTGCACGGCGCGGAGTTGTAAAAGAGTCCCCACAAACCTGTCACAAATCCATGCGCCGTTCCTCAAGGGACCGTTACATAAATGGCGAGTCCCCCACGGTTAGCTTGGTATAATGAAGGAAAATGGCGGAGGCTCCAGGTGCGCTCGGCCTTCGGCCGTGTCTAGTCCATGCGTTGGGGGCCAAATGCATCGGAAACAGCAATGCTTTACATAGGAATTGACTTGGGTCTCTTTCAAACAGAACTGTGTGTTCACACAGGTTTTGTTTTTT
Organism: Biomphalaria glabrata; assembly: GCF_947242115.1. Lineage (NCBI taxonomy): Eukaryota > Metazoa > Mollusca > Gastropoda > Planorbidae > Biomphalaria > Biomphalaria glabrata. Next base: position 44,477,035 of record NC_074717.1, read on the forward strand.
TTACTGTTTGACGCCAAAACTGTGGCCCAAACAGTTTTTTTTTTCAAACTTAGTCTCTAGCCAAATTTATATTTATTTTTTACTTTGTAAAATTTTAAACATGTGATGAGGAATATTTTCACCGTGTGGCCAACGAGCTAGTTATTCTTTTATCAGCGATATACATTAACTGTTTGGCCTACATTTCTACTTCTAGGAAAATCGTTAGAACTGTTTTTTTTATTTTTATGTCAGCTGTCCAGGTTCCTGGATCAAGGTTCCATGAAGTTCTGACTTGAATAGAGGTATTAATAAAAAACAACAACATTAAAACAACGTTTGACTATCTAATTCTCTACTTAAAGCTTATCTCCCCTTAGCTCTGAACGTTTTCTATGTAAAAACAAAATTAATTGATTTTGACTAATTGATTTTAACAAATTGTTTGATTTTTTCATCGATTCATGATTTGTCATCGAGCATTAGTAAAGTTTCCCTTTTCAGACCAAACGATCTATAGGGCAGATGATGCAAAGGTCAGCTGTTTCTGTGACCCACGGATAACGAGGATGTCATGTGGCCAGCACAACGACCAAGCTTTACTTTACTTTACTTTTTCCAACTAATGTCAGGTACCCATTTGAGCTGGGTGGACTCAGAGCGGCGCCTTCGACATAGAAAGCCTTAGCTCTGACCAGATCGCGGCCTACGTCATCACTCATCAGAGGACAAGGTTATGCGTCACTGATGATGCGTGTGTACGTAACCACTGTGTTGCTGTGTAGTTTACATAGACAGAAAGATTTCTTTTGAAACAAATAGAATCTTCATCTAAATATGATTTAGACTTTTCAAAACATTAATCATGGATTAAAACTCTAGATCTACAATGGTGAACAAATGTCTCGTTTTGTAAAGGATCTAAATCTAGCAGATGCTTTCCGATTACCAAAAAGATGATGAATGATAGCTTAGGCTTAGAAAGAAAAAATGGCCAGCGGTAATACCTTTGGCTTAGTAGAAGGATTAGATCTACGTACCATTAAAGGAGTTCTCTAAACTCTAAAGTAAGTATATTTCTAGATCCAGCATATTAACATTAAACATAATTAATTGACTTTTATGCTTTTGATGATTTAACATGATAATCATTATATAAAGTCAAAGTGGGTAGATCTAGGCCTAGCCTAGGCATTGAATACATGGACATGGTCTAGATTTAGACATAGCCTAGGCATTGAATACATGATCTAGATCTAGATTTATTTCTTTATAAATTAGGCTAGGACGATGTAGATCTAATTCACGGAGATCACGCTCAGAGGCGCCCAAATATCCCTAAATAAATAACCCCAGTCTTCACCAGGATTCGAACCCGTGACCCCCCGGTTCGGAAGCCAAGCGCTTAACCACTCTACCACCTCACTAGCATTAGCTAGTGTGAACAATTTGATAAAGATTGGATGAGTAGAAGTAATGGAAAACTCCATTAAAAAAAAATACAAACATACAAGATTGAGAGTGAGCTTACGTAGGCATGTAAAGACAAAAAGTATTCCTGAGTTTGTGTTTCTGTGAGGCAGGTTAGCTAGATAATGGAAATGTTCGGTTTGATCAAGAAATGTATTTTTACTGAGTAGTTCTACCACCTTTACCCGCGGTCTACAGCCCGTAATAAATTCCTTTCGCCTTTTTTATTCTCCCTACTGTTCTAGAAAAGTTATAATCTATACTATCATATTGCGTTTTTAACACTAGTTAGAAGATCATCTTATCTTATCTTATATATTACAGACGTTACTTCAAAACAAAACAGATAATTGCGTCCTACGCATTTCATGTGTCCATCTATTCATGACTTAAACTCAGACAAGTCGTTGGTTTTCCTGGCTGATTCAGGCAACCCATTCCATTCTATTATGGCACTAGGGCGTATATTTGTGTCTTTCTGAATATTTCATTAGGTTTTGTTTTTCTATTTGTAAGTTCTGATTTAGTGTTTTATGTATTATTGCTACTTTACTTTTTATTCTTCTGTCCTGAAGTGTCTCTAAATTTAGTGATCTTACTAATGGTGTACTCTAGTCAAATTGCAATATCATCGTGTGACATAATAAACTTTCTTGTCCTCTAATGTATTTTGCCATTCTGTAAAGGTAACGCTGAACAGAGCTGTTAGGTTCACTTGGGACGATTAGCCTGAAGGCATCTAGGAAATGAGACCAGGAAGAAATAAATAGCGCTGACAATTGTATTGTTCTCGTTGGGTTACTTTTTGGCCCTAAGCCTCGTAAAATTGACCGAGTGATCTCTGAGAGATTACAGTCTTATTTCATTGCCGGCGTGTGTCAACTTAACTTTTCTTTGTTCGTCAAGGCACATTTGTAAAATGGAAGGTCTAACTAAGGCGGAGATGGTTAACACGGGCCCCTCTCATGATGAATGAGTCTGTCATGTCAGCAGGGTCTGCCTGAGTGTATCACTATGTCGCAGGGTCTGCCCGAGTGTATCACTATGTCGCAGAGTCTGCCTGAGTGTATCACAATGTCGCAGGGTCTGCCTGAGTGTATCACTATGTCGCAGGGTCTGCCCGAGTGTATCACTATGTCGCAGAGTCTGCCTGAGTGTATCACTATGTCGCAGGGTCTGCCTGAGTGTATCACTATGTCACAGGGTCTGCCTGAGTGTATCACTATGTCACAGGGTCTACCTCAGTGTATCACTATGTCGCAGGGTCTGCCTGAGTGTATCACTATGTCGCAGGGTCTGCCTGAGTGTATCACTATGTCACAGGGTCTGCCTGAGTGTATCACTATGTCACAGGGTCTGCCTGAGTGTATCACTATGTCACAGGGTCTGCCTGAGTGTATCACTATGTCACAGGGTCTACCTCAGTGTATCACTATGTCGCAGGGTCTGCCTAAGTGTATCACTATGTCGCAGGGTCTGCCTGAGTGTATCACTATCTCGCAGGGTCTGCCTGAGTGTATCACTATGTCGCAGGGTCTGCCTGAGTGTATCACTATGTCGCAGGGTCTGCCTGAGTGTATCACTATGTCGCAGGGTCTGCCTGAGTGTATCACTATCTCGCAGGGTCTGCCTGAGTGTATCACTATGTCACAGGGTCTGCCTGAGTGTATCACTATGTCACAGGGTCTGCCTGAGTGTATCACTATGTCACAGGGTCTACCTCAGTGTATCACTATGTCGCAGGGTCTGCCTGAGTGTATCACTATCTCGCAAGGTCTGCCTGAGTGTATCACTATGTCACAGGGTCTGCCTGAGTGTATCACTATGTCACAGGGTCTGCCTGAGTGTATCACTATGTCACAGGGTCTACCTCAGTGTATCACTATGTCGCAGGGTCTGCCTGAGTGTATCACTATGTCGCATGGTCTGCCTGAGTGTATCACTATCTCGCAGGGTCTGCCTGAGTGTATCACTATGTGCTGCAAGCTGCCAAATGATCACCAGCTCCAGTTTTTTCCCCTCAGGGTTCTCTCAGCCTTTCTCTTGTTTGGGATTGTCCTCAAAGATATTCTTTTTAAAATCCTGCACAAAATAGGCTGCCCATCGTAAATATTGATTACAATTCTTTCCATAAGCAGAGTACAGTTTGACGTTGATTACACAGAAAGCTCCAACATAAGTAGTGGAGTTAAACAAGGGTGTGTCCTGGCTCCATCGCTCATTGGTTAACTTTCTTCCATGTTCATCCGCCATGCGTTTGGCAAGTCAATGGACGGCTTTTACCTCCAATCTAGAGTCGGTGCTGGACTTTTCAACATCACTAGATTAAGAGCAAAACCAAAAAAATAAACAGATTTTAAAAAAGCTATCCTTGCAAGAGACATGAGACATGCTATTCGCTGATAATGCAGCAGTGGTGACTGTCACAATGCGTCCACACCCGCAAAGTTAACCATTAATGTAACGGTCCCTTGAGAAAGGCGCATGGATTACCGACAGGGACATAGAAGCTCTCTTTCAACTCCGCACCGTGCAATGGGAAAGCTCTCGCATTCCCTTGGACACTCCCACAGGAGTTTTGTTTTGCTATTCATTTAGCCTAATCACTTCCTCTAGCGATCGTTTCCACCCGAGTGCCACTTTGAAGCAGAATAGCATACCCGGGGGGGGGGGGATGTGTCCTGAACGTCCTACTGTACGCTAGCCTAACATGGACCACATATGCGAACCAAGAGCCCAAAATAATCGTGTTCCACTTGTGTTGTCTCCGCCGTATCCTAAACGTTACACGCAAGACTAAACAACACATAGGCAGCTGCGTGCTCAGGTCTACCCAGTATGTTCACCACACTAAGTCAACGCAGCCTGCGTTGACTCGTTCATGTCACAGTCAACCGTATTAAAAGAAATAATTCTCAAAGTCATCCTCTATGGGCAACATACGATCTGTAAAGGTAATAAAACCATTTTACCATTTTAGGAGAATACCGAATATTAAATACAAAGATTTATTAGAATTTTTGCGATGTTTCGTAAATTCCCATGCTCACACGCGAATTTATCTAAACTGTTACTTATTGAGCACAACTGAGGTAGGAAACGAGGTGGGTGAATGATAAAGCGCTTGGCTTCCTAACCGGGAGTCCAATGTTCAAATCCTGGTGAAGACTGGGATTTTTAATTTTGGGATCTTTGGGCGCCTCGGAGTCCACCCAGCTCTAATGGGTACCTGACATTCATTGGGGAAAATTGAAGGTGAATGTGTGAATTTGGTGAATTGTGTGAATTTGGTGAATTGTGTGACTTTGGTGAATGTGTGAATTTGGTGAATGTGTGAATTTGGTGAATGTGTGAATTTGATGAATTCTGTGAATTTGGTGAATGTGTGAATTTGGTGAATGTGTGAATTTGGTGAATTCTGTGAATTTGGTGAATGTGTGAATTTGGTGAATGTGTGAATTTGGTGAATGTGTGAATTTGGTGAATTCTGTGAATTTGGTGAATTCTGTGAATTTGGTGAATGTGTGAATTTGGTGAATGTGTGAATTTGGTGAATTCTGTGAATTTGGTGAATTCTGTGAATTTGGTGAATGTGTGAATTTGGTGAATTCTGTGAATTTGGTGAATCCATCGTACAGAAGAAAGGAAATGTTGATAAACTTCACCTTCACCTATCACTTAGTCTGTTGGCTCGTTGGGGCACTACACAAGATCTGTCAACTGTCTTTCTCCATTCCTCTCTGTCATTTGCATTCTTTGATAAACTGTTACTTGAAAGGTTTATGCTTATTTTTGTTTTTTAAAAAAAATCACTGTAGAATGTAATGTTCTAAGTTGCATGTTTCGTTAGTAGCACAAAATAATCTCAATATAGAAGAAATATTTGACTTACGATCTACGACTTAAAAATCTGTACTTAGAACGTATGAAAAAACCAATGGGCAACATGGCAACTAACTAGCGGGAATAAATGAGATTTTATTCGTAGATCCACTGCCAGGTATAGAGATATTGTTAGAAAGTAGAGCTCAAATCTTTTTTTATCTAGTTGGCAACAGTGAAGTTTAATTTAGCGTCCTTGACCTTGTTTAGTTTTATGTGAGAATCTCAAATAGAAGACAAGTGGATTTTTGTTTTAATTACTCTAGTAAAAACTATAGCGTTAACTTTCTGAAACAATGATGGAACAATCCATGATTGTATCTTAGTATCCAACAGTGTTTTGACCTCAAATTGAACGAATTGTAGTCACGGTATCTTATATAACACATGTATTTTTATTTTGTTTTTTTGAGCTCAGATATTATAACAGTCCAGTATTAGTCTGATATATTATACATTATAAATATAACGTATTTACACATCGTATAAAATGAGGATTACAGCCTTAAGACACAGGACAACATAGTTTGTTTTTTCACAAACCAAACATTGAAAGGCGCTGCCCTCAAAATTGGAGTCCTAAGCAAATATCCTCTGCTGATACAGAGTTTTGAGAATCGTCTTAGACCTTGAATAATTTTGTCCTAAAAATTGGAATCCTAAGCGAATATCCTCGGCTAATATAGATTTCTGAAAATCGTTTTGAAATTGAAGGGCTTTATCCTCAAAATTGGAGTCCTAGGATAATATCCTCTGCTGATACAGAGCTTTGAGAATCGTCTTAGACCTTGAAGAATTTTGTCCTAAAAATTGGAATCCTAAGCGAATATCCTCGGCTAATACAGATTTCTGAAAATCATTTTGAAATCGAAGGGCTTTATCCTCAAAATTGGAGTCCTAAGCGAATATCCTCTGCTGATATAGAGTTTTGAGAATCGTCTTAATTTTGTCCTAAAAATTGGAATTCTAAGCGAATATCCTCGGCTAATATAGATTTTCGAAAATCGTTTTGAAATTGAAGGGCTTTGTCCTCAAAATTGGAGTCCTATGCGAATATCCTCAGCTGATACAGAGTTTTGAGAATCGTCTTAGGCCTTGAAGGCCTTTATCCTCAAAATTGGAGACCTAAGCGAATATCTTCGGCTGATACAGTGTTTTGAGAATCGTCTTAGGCCTTGAAGGCCTTTATCCTCAAAATTGGAGTCCTAAGCGAATATCCTCGGCTAATACAGATTTCTGAAAATCGTTTTAAAATTGAAGGGCTTTGTCCTCAAAATTGGAGTCCTAAGCGAATATCCTCGGCTAATACAGATTTCTGAAAATCGTTTTAAAATTGAAGGACTTTGTCCTCAAAATTGCAGTCCTAGGCGAATATCCTCTGCTGATACAGAGCTTTGAGAATCGTCTTAGGCCTTGAAGGACTTTGTCCTCAAAATTGGAGTCCTAGGCGAATATCCTCTGCTGATACAGAATTCTGAAAATCGTCTTTGACAGATGTTTCGTTGCCATTCGTTGGAAAGTCTGTAAGTACGAAACTATCGCAGCGATAACTGTTGATCAGTTTTGACAGATTGTCGCTGCTTATGTCTGCCCCGTAGTTTTTGGAGGTGTTTTTTCTGGGGCCTACAAAAGTCCATCGATGTTTCGTCCTTTGGGCAGAACTGTCCGCGCGTCTCCTTACCTTAGAAAATAAAGCCTTGAAGCTTCGCCTGAACTTTGAGCTCATTTTATAGTAGAGAAAAATATTCACGCTGGAATTAATGGCACCGAAGAAAAAGGCGATGGACCATACCGCGAAGAAAATGTTGCTATGGAAACCCAGCACGCTGAACTCTTGGAGGAAAAAGGAAACAAGGGAGAGAACAATGCTGGGAGCAGAGCAGACGATCAAAAATGCGGCGATGAGGAGAACCATGGTCACCGCTTTGTTGTCTCTGCTGGAAGTCTGATCAGAGAAGTCTTTGTTATTTTCCTTCCTCCATTTTGAGTTGCGCTTTAGTTTGTAGATCAGCACAGCAGTAAAGACAACAACCAGGAGATAGGAGAGAGCGCCAAGGCAAGCATTTAGTATGAAGACCAACCCTTCCATGCTTTTCCTGTTTGAGGTGAAGACAAGCCTCAGGAGGGTTTTGTTTCGAGGGGGGTAAAACTTCCAGTCTATGTACGACGTCGCGTATTCCGGCAGCAGGAAGAAAAAGATGATGACGTAGGTCGAGCAGATGACCACGGCCGCCCGCTTAGGGGTGATGATGTTCTTGACCTTCAGCGGGCACGTGATGCAGAGGCACCTCTCTGCGGTCATGAACGCCGTGATGAGGCTGGTGATTCTTGTGAAGCAGACGTAGGGCCAGCCGGCGACCAGGTACTGGAACTCCCTGGACACGATGGGCAGGTTGGACCTTTCCACCAGCGGGTTCAGGAAGATGGTGAAACAGAGGAGGTTCAGGAGCGAGCATAGATCCGAGATGGCCAGTCCGAAGAAGCTGATGTTCATGGTGGTCTTGAGACCCTGCCTGAAGAAGATGATGATGTTGATAATGTTGGAGACGATTCCGAACACAGAAACTCCGCCGCAGAGGAAAACGTAGACGACGACCTCGACGATAGTCCGCTGCTCATCACTCAGTATCACCCGCCTTGTCAAATTTATATCCAGCATGGCCACACTAGACACAAAAGTATTAGAATCCTTCATAGTGGCTTTGTTTTGCAAGACAACTTTAAGGTAAGATTTAAATCTACGCTACATTTAATTAACTGTGTCTATTAACATTTCCCCCCCCTTACCAACGCCCCTGTATAACTTCTATTTAGAGATTTATCATTAAGAGAAATAATAACCATAGATCCTAACTTAGAGAACAAGATACCTACATGTATGGTATAGATATGGCTTCAATCATATGTTAATGAAGACATTTTTATTTACCTCTAGATATAGTTTTCATCTATATGAATAGTTTTAATTTTTCACACGCGACACAATTGAGCCAGTGGAGGCGGAAAAATGTCCAAGAAAACAAAATCTCAATGTTAACCCTTGGCGAATGTTGATATCTTTAGCCGTATCACCATTTTAAAGCTAAAAAAACAGAAATAAGAATTAGGTGGCGAAACTTTTAACTGGCAGCTTATCGATCGCTGATTTCCTAGCCAGACTTTTAGCAGAAGACGCGAGGGAAAATTATTGCGCCTGGCGGACAGTGACAGGTCCGGTCCACAAGAAAGAGTCCTCCCGAGTTGGATAATAAGGTGATGATTAATGTGATCAGTACCCAAACGTCCGGCAATTATTTTTTTTTATAGCTACAATAAATCTTTGTTAATTATTGATTATAATCTAATAATTTTAAGAACACTGTAGGCATATAAACCATCTTTGTTTTTTTTTAAATTAAAAAAAAACACTAAATAACAATAAGCAAATTACAAATACAGTACAACTACTAGAATACAAATTATAATTGTGAGTTATATTAGAGAACCAAATATTTTGAATATTTGAGATACTTTACAGTACAGAACAGCAGTGGCGTCACTAGGGTGGGTGTCACCCGGTGTGGTCAACTAAGGGAGTCACCCCTCCGCTCCCCCCCCCCCATCAGAAAAGTTTCGTGCTTTTTGTTTGTTGAGCTATAATACACAGACTTTAGAATGGACTACTTTATAACTAACTACATTCACTGATTGTTACACAAATGGAAAATGAGTGTCAATTAATGTTAAAAGTCAGTTGTTACAATTTATCTATAATTCAATTTTGCAACAATGCAACCTTAAGTAAATTACAATTTTTTTCTTTTCTGGATTTCAAACTTAAAAAAACGTATCAATCACTAGAATTAATTTCTTTAATGATTTCATTTTTTAATAAATTTGCCCGTTGTGAAAGTGTCGTCTGCTCCATTGTCGAACGTGTTGTGCTTTTGGTAAAGAAAAAGTTTAATTGGCCACCACTTTGTCAATAGTTTAAAGGTTAGGCCTACTTTTATGTATCTTTGGCCTTCTAGTGCATGGAAATTCTATATTCAGTGCGAATTATTTTGATAAAAAAATGGAGTTTTCCTGGATGGCCACAAATTTTCAATGAGGGTAGAGTTACTAAAACTAGCATAACTTTTTTATTTTATTAAATAATCTAACATATTTGACTTTATTACAAAGGAAAATGAATAAGCTAAAAATGTATAATAAATAAAATTAGTTATTTAAGAAAGTTCTTTTTTCATTAATTTTAAACTGAGCACGGAAAAAAAGAAATTTATAAAAAATTCGTTTAAAATCAATATAATTAAAGATTTAACCTTTTACAAAAACATTTAATCCATAAATATTGAAAAATCCCAATACTAAACACATTTAATCACTTATAATTTTTATAAAAGATGAACAAATGCACTAAGAAATTGTATTATTAAGCGCAAACCAGAAAAGAGAGAGGGAGAGAGAGAGAGGGAGAGAGAGAAGGAGAGTGTACATTTGTAAGAGTAATTGTAAGAGTACATGTGCTTTTGAGGAGGAGAGATAGAGAGGAGGGGGGGGGGGAGAGCATATTTTTGTAATAATGAAAGAGTGTATGTGTGTTCGAGTTAGAGAGAGAGAGAGAGAGAGAGAGAGAGAGAGAGAGAA